>NC_054535.1:77434451-77486102 GCF_017654505.1 Polyodon spathula
AAACAAAAAAAAAAAAACAATTCTGACCCGTCTAATTATGCCCAGGCAGATTTTTTTCAACCAGACACAATAATGGGAAATTCGAATAATACACAATAAAAGCTACGTACACTTACATATGTGCTGTGAAATGTAGCATATAACATACAATGTAATTTCTTTCCTTAAGAAATTAACCAGTGACAAACTTGATGCAATGATTATCTGTATGCGTAATAAAACACGTATTAAAGGTATTTTCCTCACCGTCATCAGCTTTTCAATGCCTTTCTTATCACTGTTTAATTAAAGTACTGTATTCACTTCTTAAAGATGCAGTGTGTAATTGTGAACAATGCAATGCGATAGGGGGGCAGCTGACCTTTTAACTCCATTTTATATTTTTCAGCTACCGAAACAATGCAGCTTGTTTTCAGCCTGATCATCTTTTTGCTTTTAAATATATTTATATATATATTTGTATTCTAAAAATACAGTACCGAATACAAATATTTGTTTTCATTTCACATATATAAATTGTTATAATTGTTGTTGTTTATCTTTTTATTACTTTTTTTTTGTCCATAATTCAAACAGGCATTTTGCAAGCCAATGAGGATCTGGCAGTAATGGAAAGTAAACCAGGTACAGTAATTAAAGTGAGGATTTTCTAGTCACAGAACATTTTTGTTTTAGTAGGTTTTCTTATTTCTTCCAGTCTCTCCTTTGGAAAATACAATGGGTTGTGCTTCCCCATTATTATTATTATTATTATTATTATTATTATTATTATTATTATTATTATTATTATTATTATTATTATTTATTATTTTATTTATTTATTTATTTATTTATTTATTTATTTTATGCCCTTCCAGAAAGAGTCACAAACATCACCTGCACCTATTTTTTGAATTCTACAATCACTTGCAGATGGAATCCTGGAAATAATATACAAAATCGCCAAACAAAGTACTTCTTAATTTATTATCGGTAAGCAGCCACTTAGGTCCCATAAACAGAACCTTAGCAATGCTATCTACTACTGCAGAATGCCTATGGAACACCGGTACATGTGCTCTCAGGAGGCTATGTTAGATAACTGTGTCAGCTTGGTCCCGATCCAACCCTCCACAACAACACAACACTCAATACAAATTTCCCATTTTAATGTTTTGGATTTCTAACAAGGCTATCTGGGTTTTTCATTGCCTCCCAATTCTAAAGGCACAGGCAACAACACAGTGTTAAGCTGAGGGAACATGAAGCTTTGTGGCTTGGAACTTTGTTTCAGGGGACTAGGTTTCAGGTTACTGAATGGCACAACAGGGGAGACTTGGGGTTTAATAGAGCAAAGTTGCCTTAAACTAGGTCTCCAAATCTTGTGGAACCAGGGTTCAAGCCACTGTTCCTGAAAATTGGATTAGGAGATATTGAAAATACATTGCTTTTTACCTTTTTTTTTTTTTTTTTTTTTTTTTTTTTTTACAGTAATGAGTTCTTCAGAAACCCTCTTGAAGACGACTGCTTTCCAAAGCCCATTTTTTTATCAAGGTACATTTTTACTGTACAATTAAATGTATTTCTCTATGAAATGAGTTTGTTTTTTACAACATGTGTTCACAACAGCAATTTTGAATATTTCTTTCCTCTTATTTTATATTTCAGAATAAGTTTGTATTATACTGCATTCAGTAGAAGCTAATCTGCATATTTTGCAACAAAGCTTTTCTTTATTATTATTTTCCATCAATTTGACATCCATTTCCAATTTAATTTGAATGCAGGAATAAAAAACAATCTTCAATGAGTGCTTGTATGTGTCTTATGCTTTTTCTCTAACATTGAACAATTAAAATAATTTCAAGCAGATGTAAAAATCTGTTAAAAGATAATACTTGTGTGTGTACTATTAGTTGTACTTGTAATTTATTAAGTATTTATTGGCAACTATTAAATACATCTATTCATGAATGTGTTGATTTCAAAACAAGAAAAACTGTCCTCCCCTTACCTTTACAGTTGAGTACCAATCAATGGCAATTACCTTCAGCAATGAGTATTTTAAAGCCAATTGGAAGTCTCTTATCTGGGGCATTGACATTTTTACATTAATAAAAGGATTTATTTAATAGCTGCCGATAAATACTTCTTGAAGGCAATTAGGAGTAGGAGCTTCAGTATCAGCACACCCCTAGCCTTTACTGGAACTGAAATTGGTTACTTTTGACTTTTAAAGGAACAACCGATGAAGTACATGTTTTATTGTTGCTAGTACATTTAATCTCTGCAACGAGCATTGTTTGAAAGGGTTTGATTCTATCCACATACTTTGCATCTTAAAGAGAGTGTAGCTATCAAAATTCCATATATACTGCCTGTTTTGCGTTTCGATGTTATATCGATCTCAGGTGTCCAATTTTAAAAGAAAGTCATGTTATGGTAAACATGGATTTTTATATTAAAACATGATGCATGGATCTTCCCTTGGTTAAACACATCTCTGTTTGCATGCCATGCTTTTCAGTTAGTGTTGCACTTGGTCATTTCACCAAGAGGATATAATTGTCCCCACCTTTTTAACAGCTTCTTTCCTGTCATTAACTAATAACCAGATACTTAATGACTGCCATGATTTGACCCAGAAGACACTGCTGAGATGTAACAGATATCTTGATAATAAGGCATAGAAGCAGAGAACTTTCTTCAAACTAAAAGCAGTACTAGACATCACATTTAAAAACGAAAATAAAGACAAAAGCGTTTGCTGTAATGTGCTTCTTTCAAAACGGCAAGTTACAGACCTACAGTATATAGCTATATGGTAATACAAAACAGGTAAGATTTAGGGAATTTTTGTTAGTTTCTCCCATATAATTTCTCTGTTCTATGGTGCTGTTCAATCAAACTTTCAGACATATTATAGGAGGGAACCGTCTGATCACATCACACCATTAGCATATATACCATGCCTCTGGAATGGTTGCAATATCACTGCTGCTGTGTTTTCTGAAGTAAATTACCGTAAGTTACTAAACACACGTGAACATGTATGCCAGGCCATGTTTTTGTATTAGTATGCTCAATTTAAAACAAAGAGAGAGTGTAATTCGATTGCTTTTACAGTTTCACTGTTCTTTTTTCTTCTAGTGAAAGTGTTATATTTCCCTGTGGGCTGTCAAAGACGGAGTGTACTGTTGAATGCCTGGTGTTTGTTTATACTGTTATATGTTCAATATCTGTAAGAGCTGAGAACGCCATGGGTAAAGAAGATTCAGAAAAGTACCATCTTGACACAAGGCATGCAGGTAGCATAAAATGATTTCTCATTTGATTATGCTAACACATCTTTATATCATCTTTAAACACTCAACCATTAATAATGGCTAAAAAATAATATTAAGGTGGTTGTGGCACAAACAATACATTACAATAAAAAACATCCCTACAAATAACTGAAGCTTTGGTACTTTATTAATTACTGGTGGTAGATAGGTTAATTAAGCTGGGCATCAGCTTGGATACCTGCATTACAAAACAATAGAGCACTCTGATTGGGGCTGGGTTGCTTTAAGTGAATGTTTACAAATTGCACTGTAACTATAGTATGGCCTCATTATTCTGTATTCATTTGGTAATTATTTTAGTATTACAATGTAACTTCTTAGAAATCACTGCAATTCATATTGAATTAAAATCATCTGGATGTTAATTAGAAGGGATCCACACTGAATTATTTATTAATAGATACTTAAAATCTAAAAAGTAGTTTATACAAGATTCTATTAACCAGGAGCTTTAATGAAATGTAGCTAATTAAATACTCTGAATTTCAGTACAATTATCTACTCCGGTAATTACAAGAATCATTGCGGCAAAGACTTCATTGAATTTGACTTGGAAGGAACAAGATGATTTTCCATTTTCTGTAACATGTATACTCCGATACAAAAAGGTTACCGCGAGCCGGTGGATTCAGGTATTTACATTTTCATGTCATTATTATTATTTTTTGGCTTATTTTTTGACATATGCATTTTTTTTGTTTGTCTTTGTAATGTTTGTGATCCTGGTTTAATTACAGTCAGTGTCAAAATGTAAATATCGCTTCCGGAAATGCCTGGTTTTGAATTCGTTGTGTTTGTAAGCATGTAACTTGTTGCTGCTTGTATCCCTATGTTCTCTGAAAAAAAAATCAGTCAATCAATATGATTATTATAAATAGACTAGCATGGGAATAAGAATTTAGAACAAACACATGCAAACTCACGAAGTTCGTGCTTCGGTGTCGACTGCATGCTTGAGAACACAGTGGTTACAGGCTGGTTTGCCAAGTTTGAGTTCAGGTGACATTTTCAACTCGCTTCTGTGCTAGTTTTACATTGGATCAGGTTTGAGCAACAGAGTTGAACGATCAGAAAAAATTCCCAAAGAGCAAAGCCTGCTCAAAGAAAGGTAGAGGCAGCCATTCAGAACATGTATAATCCTACTGGTAGAATAACAGCATGGTAATGGTTAAAACAAACACACAAAGCAAATGCTTTAATAGTTTTGATTTTAATGACAGGTTGAGAACATACAAATGGAAAAGGAACAAAAAGAAATAGGTTTTCACATTGGAGGTTTGGAGCCATTCAGCAACTACAGTGCTTCTGTTTCCTGTATTAAAAAAGAGAATACAATCTACTGGTCTGAATGGAGCGCTGATGGATACGGTCAAACTTTGGAAGACAGTAGGTATATTTAGTAAAGTAATAGGGTTTTTAGATAGAAGACATTACAATGGCTGTACTGATAATATCCTACAATTTGTGATTAGTCCAGGCATCTGGCATGCTGTGAGCAGTTTTATTTATTTTATGACGGCTAGGCATTCCTTCTCGATTACTGATCCATCTCTCACGCAAGCAGCTTCCTGCTAATGGGCAATACCAAATGCTCCACGCCCACTATCTCCTGGGAGGTATCCCTAGTCCTATGTCAGAGGCATCAGTCTGTGCAGCATAAAATGTGTGAGTCGTGCTCAATTTATGCATTCATTTATTTCAGTTTTAGGGCCAATTTAAAAACCTGTCCTGTCTCAAATGTGCACAGTATGTCTCTGCATTTTAGAAACTTTCCTTTTTAATTAGGGGGTTTGAATTTTAGGAAAAAAAGGCACGTAAAAGTAAATGTGTATAATGAGGGAGGCTACCCTTAGGCAGCTGGCAAGAAGGATTTAAGTCCATAGCATTTGTTTCTCTCCATTTATATAGTAAACGGAAATCATGAAATTAGCCAAATACCGTGCTTTTTTTCAATATTTTTAAGAAATAAAAATACATTTTTCATAAGTATTTGTATTTCATACAAATAAAAAAAAAAATCACATTAAACTGTACAGCTCTGCTGTGTGTCTGCGTGTAATATTCGCCATGCACACAGTGCTGTGCAGTGATTATGTCATGTGACTACAGTACAGTATATGCAATCTAGGGGGGTGGGAAATTAAAATATTACACACTGTAAACAAGAAAATGGATGTCTCTAAAAAGGCAAAAAATGTGTCTGCAGCAGATCGTGTAAAGCAGTGTCCAGCAGGAGTTTTACCCAGCGATGGAGGTAAGCTCTTCGTTAGCAACATTACTGTAGATCTCTACCGGAAATCTGTTGACAAGCAGATTTAGATTCGAGTATTCACTGAAAGAGAAAGGCAGAAATCCAGAGCAGTACTTCAGTTGCTTTACTTGTAAAGAAACAAAAATCGGTTCCAAATGTCCACTGAAAACTGTGAAGCACAAAACATACTACATTTTGACCTGACAGAGGCGTTTGTTTGCACAAATATCCCTCTTGAAAAATTGGACAACCAAAAGTTACGTAAATTCTTCAGACTGAGTGTAGCAAATGGTGGAGCGATTCCTTCATCAGCCCAGCTGAGACATGAATACTTACCTAAAGCTGCCGAGAGTATCACAAGCAGGAGATTATGGAATTGGTAAAACAGTCTGGTTGCTTGTCAGTGGTCACTGACGAGTCGACTGATGGCCAAGATCAGTATGGGTTACACATTGCATCTGACGTAGATCTGAAAGCTTTCCACACTTTACCTACAGGCTGTTTAATTACAACACCGTTTCACAAGCTATTGTGCATAGGCCCCCCAAAATATGGGTTAGCGTAGGGCCCCCTCGTCCCTTAATCCAGCCCTGGATCTAGAAAATGTAGCCTTTGCCCTGCGGCGCCATCTAGGTTGGCTACAGCAAAGTAGATGTTAGTGGTTTGGTGAAGTAGTCATCAGGGTCCTGACCTTGAGAACGGAATGTAATTACAATGGAACCCCTGTATAGTGTATGCAATGTAAATATAATTTGAAACCGTTATAAACAATACAAGACGATTAATTATTCCTATTTTTGCCACCAGGGCCTTCAAAAGCAGTGGATCTCTGGCGGAGCACGGAGGATCATGACTTCCCAGGAAAAATCTCTCTCATATGGAAGGTAATTCAGAGCTGTTTTCTCTCTAGTTAAGGATTCCCGTGAGGGGAGCTTATATGTTTTTGCCAGCAACCGCTGACATTGCTGCTACTTTAGCTGTTCATATAATATTTCAAATGGGCATCTCATCCCATAAAATTGAATGGAAAGACAAACCGCAAACCATATGGTTTAAAGACAAACATCTTAGCATTCAACTAAAGAGCAAGCTCTTTGAATTTAACACTGGCTGTATACTCAGAACTCAACTGTATTATTTAATTCTGTGTCTAGTTTGATCATCGGTATCGTACCAGAAAAATTAACCCTTTCATGACAGTTATTTTACAGTTACTGCTGCCGCAATGTCAGTCTTATATCTCAAACTGTTTATTTTTTTTAAGTTTGTTTTATTACAGGTGGTGTCCAGTAAAACAAACAAACGTGAAAAACCCCATTTTACTACCACATTATTTTACCCTCATACCAGTACTGTACAGAATAGGCACAGCATCTCACTTGGACTGATTCTTATGAACACCCTACCGGTAGAGAATGATGCAGAGGGGTTGTATGAGTACCTACTATTTGTATGAGTACTTACTGTTTAAGATAACTGAGTGTTCCTATGTTTGCCTGCAGCCTTTAAGTGTTTCTGACTCTCATGGAATTATACTTGGATACAAAGTATATAGAAGAAATCAGCCTTGGATAAACACCACTGATGTTAAGATATCATTCCTCCGGACCACAGAAGCTTGTGAGGTTACTGTGTTCGCTTATAACTCAGCTGGGGACTCTCCTGGAGCCACGCTGAGAATCCCTGCAATTTCCAAACAGGGTAAGCCAGTCTTTCACATCAATTTAGCTTAAAACAAGCTGCAATATTTTAAAAACGATTCAAGTGAATTAACAAACCCCCTTAGCGTGTTGGTTGCGTGGTGTTGCTTGCTGATGGTGACGATCTTCTCTGTTGACTAGTGTGATGTGACGGTTGTTCATGATCAATCATTTATTCTAACAATATACAGTATATTTTGGTTGACTTCATTACATTGACTGGTAAAATCATTCATGCATTTCATTTTTAGATGTTCTACCAGCAGTACCAGTGGTACAAGCTTCTCCTAAAGACAATCAGCTATGGGTTGAGTGGAAAGCTCCTCCATCGGCAGTAAGTGGATACGTGATTGACTGGTGTGTGGGTACAGAGGCCGTTTGTGAGAGAGACTGGCAGCATGTTAACAACACCACCCTTACAACTTATTTAAAAGGTAAGCTACCCTAGACTACTAGAATGAGAACATTATAGTCATAGGGCTTGGTTTTAATCACAACTACTGGTGAAAACCAGTGATATCAAATTCATGTAAACTGTGTTATTCAGATTAAAATAGACTGTAGTACTCAAGTTAATTGGTTACTTTATTATTTTATTATCTACAGTACCTGTAACATAATGGATAATGCAAACCCAGCTGTATGAAGCACTGAATTGACGAGGAATGCACTCTGATCAAAAGGAATTTAACAGACGCTTGATCTATGGAAAAATGTTGTAAACAAAGTCTGAGCAACCATGAATAATATGTCTTAAGTATGACAGTGAGGTTTAGTGGCAAATCAAATACTGGGTCTGGAACATCCAGTAAGAAAGTTACGTATGTTTTGGGAAGTACGCAGTAGAAATATAATAGACTTCCCAGGTATTCATCCATGGTATTTCGTAAAAAGTCAAAACACACTGACAGTGCATTCTTGCACACTTAGAAACAAAACGGCTTCACGTCAATGCTAATGTTTTCACCTACGATGGCTTCGTAAGACCCACTTGAAGTTCTCTTTCAGGGTAAAATACATTTATTTAAGTCTTTTGGATAAACATTGCATACATTGAGAAAGGGCCTACATTATTATAAATTCATGCAATTAACAGAGCAAATGTGGCAAACTGTGTATCTGGATAGCATACACACATTGTTAGCAAACTGTTAATTGTGAGGTTTTTAATCTCATAATACTTGTCGGGGATCAAGTGAAAAGCGGCGAATCATTCTGGCCAATCACATCGTTTTCACACGGCTAACCTAAGCAGTGGATGTTTACAAGCTACTGAAGTCCTGGAGTCCAGTCTGTCTAGTTTCTGCCTTGCCTCTCCTGTTATGATTTCCCCTCCCAGCCTGTGGCAATGCAAAGGCCAATCAGTACTCATTAATCTGCCCTCAGCCAAGAACAGCAACTTGCCGTGACTAGGTTTGAAGAAGCAAGCTCCTAATAACATGACTCATCTACACTTTATATGGCAGTGCCTTTAGAGTGAATACTTGCATGTCTACATTTAGATCCTTCTTATAATGAAGTGAAATGCACTCATATCATCTGTGTTGCTTTCACAGGTAATATTGAGCCATTGAAATGTTACAACATCTCCGTCTACCCTGTTTATGAGCAAGGTGCTGGAACTCCTACATCAACTGAGGCCTACCTTAGGGAAGGAGGTAATGACACAATATTATGATTTGAAAGAATGTCATTTAAGAAAGCATTGCACACTCTACCAAATCCCAGTTGTAAAGGACACACCTGTAATTGTCTATGAATGCCTTTAAATACTCGCCCTTTCTTTCTGCTGCTTCTTCTACTGCTATTTGGTTTGACAGCCAGCAATTGCGGTAAGATAGGAAAGAGAGACCATTGTTTCCACTTAATTGGTCAAGGCATTTTGAATTTACTGACCACAGCCTTCAATTCAGTTGTCTTGGCTTTTTCTACACAACAGTTTTTAATAAAAATATGAAACTTACAATAGTTTTTGTCTTTTAGATACTATTATTATTATTATTATTATTATTTATTATTATTATTATTATTATTATTATTATTATTATTAGCACCAGGAAAAATTCATACACCAGATGTATTGGATATTAAGACCACAGAGGCTACTATCAAGTGGAAAGAGATTCCAAAGGACCAAAGAAATGGTTTCATCGTTAACTACACCATTGTTTTCCTCAATGAAGAACAACACTGTAAGCACAACATATACTTTTGATAGTTCAAAACTGTATGTTCACCAATTTTGCTAAGTTTTTACTTTTCTTTAAATTACCTCTGATCGGTGTTTTACTTAAAAGTCAATGTGACTTCACCCCCTTACCTTACATTTGCCGTGTACTTTCTCAGTTATCTCTTTCTTATCTTTCTACCGTATGAGTGTTGGCCCATTGTGGCCTAAATGTTTCCCCCTGGACTGATAAGGGTCGAACACTGTAACATCACCAAAATTAGAACCTTTAATTTTCTTACTATTACCAAATACTCTTCGTATTTGCCTATATGCAGTGCTGTAGTCAGGCAGAACTGTTCCTTTGTCTCAGGAAGAATTTGATTTATGTTACAGGGTTCATTCCATAATATTCAGTCTTTGTTATTTTCAGCCTGAATAAGAAAAGTGTGCTCGTTTTAAATGGTATTTGTTATTGTGGCACAGTTGTGTTGTGTAATATTGTGGTTTCTGTGTGTAATGCCCCGGAACGCCTCTCTGTGATGGGCATACAGTTTCAAGTGTCTGAGGGAGAACACCCTGTTTTCTTGAGAGTGTATTGAGGTGTCAGGTCTGCTGGTCAGTAGAAGAAGAACCCAGTCTGGATGTTTACAGTGTGCTTGAGTGCTTAATCAATGTCCACACCTACAAAACTTCTTCAAGGTTTAATTGCATGTTGTAACTGTCGCAATCTATTGCTTTTACATCTCTCTTTGTTTCCTAGTTAAGACTGTCAACTCAAATGTGCTGGAGTGCACACTGCAGTCTCTGCAGCCCAGCACACAGTACAGAGTTTACTTAAAAGCCAGCACCAAGGCGGGAAGTATTAAAAGCAGTGATGTGATCTTCACTACTTCAGTGTGTAAGAAACCTGTATTTTGGGTTGGAAGCTACATTTTTTTTAAAACTTAAATTGATCTTCAAAATAATGTTAAAAAAAAGTAAATCGGTACATATGGAATGTAATTTAAGAGAGTGGCTATAGATATAATTTACAATACACCTATAAAGCTATTTATACATTAGTAAATGCTAACATTAAACTAGTGTCTAGTGCATTATTGTTACTGAATTGACATTGTACTGTACGTTATTATTGCAGTGTTCATATTTTTTATATCAAGTTCTATAGTGTGTCAAATAGAGATCAAAAGATGGGTCTCAGGGAAAAAAAAAAAAAAGTGTGGTATGCCCTAATCTAGAAAACTTTTTTTGAGAACCATTCTGTAAGTGTTAATCTTCCTGTTTCAATGTAGCCTCAGCGAAACAGATATGCAAAAATGCACTAGAATCCATCAACTTGTACATGTACTAAAGGAAGTTAGGCTTAAAACATGAAAGGATCGGCTTAATTTAACTGTTATTGCTATTTCACACTATTGTCTCAATAAGTGAATCATGTTTTATTTGATTTTTTGCAGCAACAGAAGCCGTTATGTTTGTAACTGTACCGTTTGTTTTCCTGATTTTCCTCTTGGGAGTGATCTGTGTCATAAAGAAGCCTGTGTAAGTATTGCTATGTTTCTTACAACTATTAATATGATCACTCACAGAAAAATATTGATCAAACCGAATTAAAATATTGATCAAACCGAATTATAAATAACTGGTGTATAGAATGTCATTATTACACGTTCTACATGGTTAGTATAAGTAGCTTGTATGAGTTGTTTGAAAGTGTAAATCGGACGTTCCCAAAATGCTATTGGGCATAGTAGTAATATTGTACTCACAATATTCATCTATCAAACTATGGGACCTGCATGCCTAATGAGATGAGTGTGCCTGTTCATTTCAGCACAGCATCTATGTGGGGTGGAACATTTATTTATTTATTTATTTATTTATTTATTTGTATCTGCAGATTAAAAGAACAGTTTTGGCCCTCTGTTCCAAACCCATCCAAAGGCTCTCTGGAACATTGGCTTGACGAATACCATCCTCAGGTAAAACAATGGTTTAATTTAACAAAGTCAGTTTCATACAGTATCATCTCTATGTATCTTCTATATGGTAGGTACTGTTCGTCAACAGGTTGCTGGTTTATCAGCTATACCCTGTTGCTTGATTGTTTGTTGGGACAATGTTTTACATTGAGTTTCATTATCTCATGTAATATGGCTGGGCATCTCAGCCTACGAATATAATAAAGAGTCTTACCATTCAGCTAAAGAGCATGCTGAAGATGCATACTGACATCAGCAGAAGGCGCACACTTTGACTATAGAGCATGCCTTTCAGATTTTCAGTTGTTCTTCTTTAAACCATGAAGTCCAGTCCCTTGCCTTTCCCATCATTTCAATAGGCTGAGATGCTAAGTCATTACAGTTCTTCTTTTTTTTTTTTTTTTTTTTTTTTACCATTTATATATGCTGGGATAACCACATAGAGATGTGACATGGCCAGGGTGCAACATCAATACCATGTCACAACAGTCATAAATAAACTTCAGTGCACAACATTACACATTCTAGTTGCATAATAAATAATTCAGCTCCAAGGAATTCCTTCATTTGAAGCGATGAATCAATTATATAAATTGGTGTTGGAAGGGTTACGTTTTGTTTTGCTGTTTCAGGGATGGAAATAAGACTCTCATTGCATAGCAGATTAATTCATTCCCAGTTTTACTAAGAGTTTAATTACACATCTGAGCATGTTACCTGTGCACTGTGGCTAATGAAGCATGTAGAAAAACCTGGAATGCTATGTAGAAATTATTTCTATCCTTTTTGTTTGTTTTAATATCAGAATCTATACAAATCCCAGCACACTAGTTTCTTGTGTGCTATTCAATGCTTTTACACAGTGAGTTACAATAACTCCTGGAAAGCCATCTCCAGTTCTAACAGACTGAAATGTTGATTGAGTAGCTCCATAGAAACAGCCAGAGAATAAACTTGATACTAGATAACAAAGTTGTTTGCCTGTCTTGTGTCAAGACGACAAAGTGAATAGGTTTGATAAGTGTGTGGAGGCCAGTGGCTTCTTGTGGTGATTGCAAATCGTTACAGTTCTTGTGGTACACACACTCAGTAACACTCCTGAGAAAGCAGACGGATGTTGCTGCATTGACCAGTGTGTACCAGGAATTTCTAGAATGTCAAAATCTGCAGAAAACCACCAACGGAAAAAACAACTGTGTGCACTGTGTTGTGTCAAGCAACATACGTGCTACAGGGGCCCAAATGACACTTGTTTCCACTTGAACAGTGTGCACAGGGAACTATGTCGCCCTACCCACTGTTAAGCTAGTCCCGTGAACTTTTACTGTGGCTGCTGTAGGCAGTACAGGTTTAGAAAAGCACAGCATTAAGTATTTATTTGTCACTGCTTGGCATTATATTGGTTTTCTAACACAGTGCATAAAGAAGACAAGTTGCCATTAACCCAGGGGATGAAACCGCCATTGTTCAGAAATTTAAGCCATGTCAGACTAGTAGATCTCTTATTGAAATCAGAAATGTGTGGGTCCCCAGGTGGATCATCTGGTAAAGTATGGCCACGTGGCGTGCAGGGTGAATCATACAGTCGACCCTATTGGCCAGGCGCATGGTGAGTTCGGGCTGACATCTGCAGGGCTGGCTTTTGTCCTCCAGAGGCCGGTAGCTTGATGACATCCACTCTCGAGTTCCTGGGTGTAAAATAGGAAATTGGCCTGGCTGTGGGATCAGAGAATGCCCACTGAAATCTTCAGTTTTCCTGAGCTGTGTGGGGAATTACTGCGGTGAGGGAACAATTGTATATTCTAAACTGGGGACAAAATCAGTGGTAGAATAATTGGGTACGTTAAATAAAATAAATAAATACAAAAAAAAATAAATCTTAAAACTGTTATGCAAGTAAGTCTAGTGTTACCCCGGGCACCTGGGTCACCGCTTAGATATTCTTTTTCAGAATTCCTGGTGAACATTCTTTACTCCTGTGATCAAGTTGCCATATTCCATGGGAGAGACTTTGGGGGTTTAAGGCTGTCTGTTCATCCTGAGGCTAATGCTCCAGAAACATCTGCACATAAACCTAATCCTCAACCATAAATCATCATTTAACCCCTGACCTGTAACTTAATCCTAAATCATCAGATTGGGAAATTATTATTCAGACCTCCAGCAGGACAACTCAAATAATATTTTCCATACAACAGATCCTACTGAAAGTAGCTGATGAATTGATAACCTGCATTTGTTTTAAGCCTACAATTATTTATTGGCTTTTTTCTTTATCTGTTTATGTTTATTTTTATTTTCAGACTATACTGGAATGGGCAGTACTGACTCCAGATGATGGTTCTTCCATTTGTGATTTACATCTTAGTGATAGCATTAATTCAGATCATTTGTATTCATCTTCAGAAAAACAGCTTCTTGATTCATATATTACAGAATTGCCCTTGCCATACCAGCCCTTGCCTGGCATTGGAGAAGACATAGACCAGCATTCTGCTAAGAGTAACAATTTTCTGCAGTTCTTTTCTAACAACGAGTATTTGCCCATGTTTCAAACTGCTGAGTTTTTAGCTCCCAAAGACAGCTGTGATGTAACTACGAGTCCAACAGCGACAGAAACCACAGGACCGAAGCAGGCTGCTGGTCAACTGCATGTCACACAAACCAGGCTGGACCTACTGTGTAACACCATAGCAAGAAGTGGAGAGGAAACGTCCCCTTCTCAAGAACTTGCCAGCACCCAGTCATATGTTAAAGAATATGAGCTAACTGCAATAGCCACACAAGGAACTGCAAATTCAGTTTTTCAGAATAGCACTGACCTCCCATATACCTGGTTACCCATGTAGAAACATTTCACGTTCTAATCATTTTTACCACTCATTTAGTTTAAACATATATTAGCAAATGCACTAGCGGTACTTCACCAGCAAGAAAAATGAGGTAGTATTGGTTTGCTGGTCTTTCAAATAAACAAAACATAATGCTGTTGTGTGTAATGCATAACAGTTAAATTAGACAGAGTTGTAATTTATGAAACTAGCAAAAGTTGGGTTTGGATCAAATTAACTCTCTGGACCAGTTTCATTTACATTTTTATTTTTAAAAGAAATAAACAAAGGCAAACCTGATACTGGTGCACTGTAATCAGAACGATAATTGGGCCTAACAAGTCTTCTGGTGTGAAAATACTTTTGCTACCAAATAAAAACTGGGTGTTTATTGTATATAATAAAATTACTAGATTCTCATTGCTTGTTTGCCAAAATAAGAACTTTCATGTTATTTTAGTCCTGTTTTACAGTGGCTCTCAAAAGTATTCACCCCCCCCCCCCCCCCCCCTTGGACTTTTCCACATTTTATTGTGTTACAATATGGAATCAAAATGGATTTAATTAGGAGTTTTTGCCACTGATCAACACAAAAAAAAGTCCATAATGTCAAAGTGAAAAATAAAATCTACAAATTGTTCTAAATTAATTACAAATACAAAACAGAAAATCATTGATTGCTTAAGTATTCACCCCCTTGAGTCAATATTTGGTAGACGCACCTTTGGCAGCAGATACAGCCATGAGTCTATTTGGATAAGTCTCTACCAGCTTTGCACATCTGGACACTGCAATTTTTTCCCATTCTTTGCAAAAGTGAATACTTTTGATAGCCACTGTTAAGGACTCAACAGTCTCCCTGCATTTATCTGGACTGCTATGCTATGTCAATCCATATGCTAGAAGAATATTCACACCTCAGAGCCCTATGCAGTGCAGAATAAACAGATCCAGTTCTAGCAGAATGCCTGTTTGTGTTTCAGAACCAGTTTAAGTGTTCCCATCCAGTGGCTCTATGCAAAGTGGCAAAGTTAATGATTGTATGTTAATGAGATATTGGTAGAACAGCCCACAGTTGTTTCATATTTTGAAAAACAAGTGGTATCACAGTTGTGCAAAACAATACATATTACCATAACAACTGTGTAGTATTATGTTGTCAATACTGGTGGTCCAGTGGTTAGAGAAAAGGGCTTATAACCAAGAGGCCTCCCATTAAAATCCTGGTTCACTCACTGACTTACTGTGTGACCCTGAGCAAGTCACTTAACCTCCTTGTGCTCCGTCTTTCGGGTGAGACGTTGTTGTAAGTGACTCTGCAGCTGATGCATAGTTCACACACCCTAGTCTCTGTAAGTTGCCTTGGATAAAGACATCTGCTGAATAAAGAAATACTGCTGTGGTCTCTTGGTTCTGCTAAAGTTTACTCAGGGCAAAACACAGGTGTTGTAATGGTATCACTGTGTTAATTTAGTTAATTTTCAGTAGTAATACATATTTTTTATACTGTACAGCTTTTGCTGTTTAATTATTTTACCCAAACGTACATTTATTGTTACAAGATGTTTGGTTAAACGGTAAACCTCTATAAAATGTGGCCTTGTTTCTTTTAGGCTACAGTTAACAGCAATAAATACTAGGGATTTCCAGCAAGTTACAACTTTCAACCGGCTATTTGTTTACATTAAAAAAATAAATAGTACTCTCAGAACAAAGGTTAGCGTGTCTAGTAAATGCGTAGTGTACTGACTTTTGTGGTTGTTGCAAATCATTATTACAGTTTTTGTGCTGAATTCAAAACCCATGCTAGAATAATTTAACTCTGCAGTTCATTGTATCTGTTGTATCCAGTACAGCTGTAGAAAAGTACAAAAAAGACAAGTACAGAGTGAATAAATGGATATTGCCAGATTAGCAAATTAAAAGGGGTAACTGAACTTTGTTACAATTGGTTCACTGTGTAAATATATAAAAATAAAGATTTAATGTTACATCACGATAGTCCCTTGTGAATTCTTACAAATATGCAATGCACATTAAGTCTACTTTTGGTGTCTGACACTGTGTTTAATATGTTACAGTATTTTACCATACAGATTATAATAAATGGCACCTGATAAGCAGCAAGGACAAGTTAAAAATGAGAGGAGGCCATTCTGATAGCTCCTGATAGCTAATTGGCTTTTGAATAATCCCAACCAAATCAGCATCATTACACACACTTTCTTTGATGTTAAATAGGTTTGGTTTCCTCATATTCATATCCTTTGCCCATTGGAGAGTGAAAGTGGTATTCTGAATTCTTAACATCAATCATCATAACCTCAATTAATTTATTTTGTATAGTTTTTAACCATCTTTTTAAATTGCCCCAACACACATCAGCTAGAAGATACAGACAGGAGCATTCCATGACTGAAATTCACATTATGTTGAGTACTGTAGTTTCTTGGACAGATGACTTAGCTAAAGGAACAGCCATCAGCCAACCTATTGCAAGCCCAGATGCTTTAATAAGTAGATCACCATGGCAATTTACAGATCAGTTCTTTCCACTATTTTCCTGTTGCTGGACTTAAAAAAAACAAATCAAAACAAAACAACAACAAAAAAAAACCCCATAATAATAATGTTGATACAATTGTTAAAAGACAAATGCTGGATATAGCTGATATCATTGGTTATTTTACAGTATTTATTTCTTGAGTACATTTTTTGTTAAAACAGGTTTCGGGTTAAAATAATTTGGTTAAAGTTCTATTTACATTACTATGAACATGCATCTGTTTATTGTTTAATATGCCTTGGCAAAACATGAGCTATGTGAAAATAAATATATGCTATGTGAAAATAAAAGATTACTTAGAATATTACAGGTTTTTGGTTTGAAGCAGTAAGTGGAGACTCCTTAGAGGAGGCAAGGGAGGCTGAGCATCCTCAACTTTTCAAAAGGGGAAAATATATATGTATAGATTATAGATTGTGTGTGTGTGTGTGTATATATACACATAATCTCATTATAATATAATAATGTTCAATAAAATTTTTTTTTTTTTTTTTTTTTAAACCTAAACTCATTTATTCAACAATGCTAAATTAACAGCAATTCTGGCTGCTAACAGACACATGCTTACAATTGGAAAATCCTCAGCTAAAAGGCTTATAAATTAAAAACTAGATCGACAGTTGCAAGTCACTCAGTTAGCTCCCTGTTTGTAGGTATTTTCTTTTGTTTTACCGTAATGACTGATGACTAATACAGAGAAACAAAACACAATGATTTGTTTTGTTGGAGTGGAAAAAGAAAAAAAAAATAAGTATGTTGTTTTTTTTTTTATTTATACAACCCATTTTTTAAGTTAATAATACTATTTTTTCAATACAATTCAATAAAAAGTGACTTTTACTCCAACACACAAACTCAAACAGAATGGAAAGAAATAGAAGCCTGTACTAGATTTACACTTTTGTGTTGTTCGCTGCGCCTGCGGTGCACATAACTTCATTTAAAATCAACCTAATTACATTTTCTAAAACGGTAAAAACTAAAATCACAGAATTCTGACAGTGCCCTAACTTAATTATCAACCTGTTTTTGCTTCATTGTCAGTGTTAATTTGTGATGTTAAAGCTGAAAATCATGTTTAAAATCCCCATTTCTGTAATGCTAATAATACTAAATACTAAAAAAAGAAGAAAAAATTAGACACATTGCACATTCTCAGAATCCACCAGCTGCCACTGGTAAGATTAGTGTTGGTGCAACGCCTAAATGCTGTCAGTGAAGCATTTTACATTAAAATTTGAAACTTTACATAAAGAAAACATAAAACTGGTCAATATTTTGAGGCTGATCAAAATAGCTTACAATACAATCAGTTCACTCCTATTATCGACTACCCATAAAACAATAAAATGTTCATTGTTAGTTAGAACACATTTTTTTTTTACTGTCAGTGTGATCTAGAGAAGATCTATAGAGCTTTCCCCACCTACTCAGTTTTAATAATCTCAACTTGACTCTAAAAATATACTGTCGGAAAATGCTGGATAACCAAGAACGAAAAAGTTGTGCAGAGTAGATCATTTTATTTATTTATTTATTTTTTTAAAAATATAATTGTAGTTTTGTTGGGCTTCCAGGTGTCCTGGCCATTAATAACGAAGAACAAGTGTGACCTACTGATTTTTTTTAGCACATCCCCTAATATGTTTATGTAACATACTGTAAAAAGTAGCCTTATTGGGATCCACCCTTTGTTTAGATCTATGAATTGACCCTGATGTCAAATTCACTATGCACCAGTACAGTCCTATTGGTTTATATACAATGCCCCTAGCCGCCCCAAGGGTTCATTTAGCTTTTGTTTTGTGTGTTTTGTTTCTTAAACAGAGGCACTCCGGACAAGACAAAAGAAACAAAGGCCTTTTTTTTCACTGTGCCCTGTAACCATTCTGCTGTGGCACGTAGCTTTTTGTCTCGTTTCTTTCCGGGCTGGCGTTAATACCATTCCTGGGGACAGTTTGTCCTTCACTGTCAGGCTGTGAAGAACCTGTGGCAGCAGAGTCCTGCAGAGTTACCTCGTCAGCTGGGCAAAACCCCAAAGAATCACAGCTCGGGTCTGCATCTTCATTTATCATTCTGGGTCTTTTGAAGTACAGTCTGCTAGGACGCGTCACCCCTTGCTCGCTGTTTAAGTTTCCATACAGGTGCTGCTCTTCTGGCCTTTCCTCGCAGTCGAGCAGTGGCTGGGTCGACTCTGATCTTGCGAACACAGGTGCCGATGGTAACTGTCCCCTGTAGCCGGTCGCCACCACTGAGGAATACTGCACTGTGCTGGAAGTGGTTTGTGCCGAATCAGCCTCGTCGCTGTCCGAGACGCTCTGTCGGGGTGATGACATGCACGAAGAGCCTCCAATCCCACTGCTGTGCTCCTCCGATGTGTACTTTCCCTTCTTCAGGGAATCTGATGCCTTGTTGTAATCGTCAATGTTGTCATTTTCTATATTTATTACACTGAAGTCAGTAATAATACCTTCTGGGTAAACCTGTTCTTTTGGACTAAAGTTAGGCTGAAAGAAAAAAAAAGGTTTCTACATTTATATAATGTTTTTCATGGGTTGGACAAATAAATAAATAAATAAATAAATGAATGAATGAAAAAAAAAAAAAAAAAAAAAAAAAGTCTAATTCAACTATGTATCTGATTAGACCTGTATTTTGCAGGTATAAATGAACAGGACCACTCAAGTTCAAATTGTGAGACTATGTCGTGATAGGTGATGGAGCAGATCCCTACTGATCCGTTCATTAACCCTTTCAGCAATTCTCATCTACTCAATACCGGTAATCTGGGGCAAACATGATACGCAACTGCACTACAGCTTTGCAAAATAGGGTCCTTACTGAGGGTGTTACCCAGGGTACGTACAGTATGGTAAGAATGGACAAAAGGACTCTCTTGGAAAATACAATGTGTTTAAACAACATGACATACACCCTTTATTAAACTTTTGTACTTATTCAAACTGACTATGGATAACAACACAAAAAGGATTCTTTACCCGAATTGGACCCGAATAAGGTGACCAGTTTGCAATACGACTGTTCCCAGGATCAGGCACCTGTGGCCAAATGTGTTTCTTAATCCTAAAAGAAAAGCAGGAGGACGACAAAAAACATGTTTTAGATTAAATCAACTATATCAACTTATTATTCAGAAAATGTTCTTTATTTTAATGGCTTCAAAGTAAAACACATAAATGAGAATGAAAAAACAGACATTGAAAAAAAAAGAATCACATTTGAAAGTTATGGACTAGGTGAATTTATATGTTTTGATGCCACTGAAGAACTATAGAAAGAATTAAAGGTGACCTATAGTAAGCTGCTTGGGTTAACACAAGAAGTGTCCATACAGTATATGCTCAATACCAAGGAACCTGCAAATTACAACCTACTGGTGTGAAACTACTGTATATAATATTGGTATTTGATGTACAGGGTGCTACTGTACCTTTCAGCTTACTACTGTGTGATGCTGCTGTGAAATTAAGCAATGCAACTTACTAAAACAAAACAGGCAAGGTGATCACAGGACTACCTCTACAGGTTGGAAGGGGCTCTTGTACATAACACCCAATGCGCAGAATGTAGCGTCTTCACAGGGATGCAAAAACACACCACGTTCTTCAAGACACATAGGACTGCAATGTCTGGACTTACAGGTCACGCTTGTTAAAGCAGAACAGCAGGGTCGCCACAGTGGTGATCAGGAAGCCTAAGCAAACTGGCACGACGATAGCTTCAATTTCCCCGGGTGCTAACAAAAAAAAAACAAAGGGCATTATTTGGTCTGACATTAAAAGGGGGTTCTGTGCTTCCATAAAGTTTAACATGCAAATAGCCTGCTTGAGACTGCATTAATATTATCCCCCAACCCCTGCCTCTCCTCCACTGTTAATATGATGAGGTGCCCCAATAGATCAGATACATTGACACTGAACGGCAGTTAACCATTTGGAGGGAAAATAATCTGTAACAACCCACTTAATCACTCATTTTCAGTCCTGTCTGTTCAAGTTACCGATAGCTGCAGCCCTGTCTTAATAGACTGACCCTGAAAATCCCCCTGGCCCTGCCAAAACAACTAGACTAAGCTGTCAAACCAATAGTAGACACACTGAATTAGAACACACACAAAGTTTGATTTGATAATACAGTAGTCTCTACATATAGGAATACCATCTAAGAGAACACTCTGCCTAACGGAACACCCTCGTGATTAAACAGATTTTTCCCACTGTAAATGCTTTGCCTAAAGGAACAGGAGCTTCACTTAAGATGAATTTGAAAAGGGTTTTTTTTGTATATTTGTTTGTTTTGTAGTCACTGATTAATACATGGTGTAGAATCGCTTACCGAACTTCAGAGTTGTAAATGTAAATTCAGATCCGTTTTTGCTCCCTGCATCAGTATTCGCACTTACGTGCACAGCATACATAGCACTAATGCCGAGTGAAGTTAAAGTATATTGACGGTTTGCGTAATCAACTGTTATTGCTGAAAGAAAGAAAAGAAAATGATAAATTACATGCAACCGTACATGTTAATTATTTATTCCAACACACATTATAAAGATGAACAGTTACTATCTACAGGGCTGGCATGAAGAAATACAGTGCTCTACATTGGCTAGACAACCAACAGCAAATGCCACTTTATTCAAAGCCTGTATATAAGTTATTATTGAAACAGTGACATTTCCACTTGCATGCCTTAATCGCTAACAATAGCTATCCTTGTATGACAACAAGTTATTATTGAACATTGCATTAACACTAGATATTAATCAAACTGTAATTGCAGATCAGGCAAAGGATGATGCTTAAATTCAAAAATATTTCCCCAAGATCAGCCAAGGACTTTAATAACCCATAATCAATCTTCGATCTTCTGACAGCCCGGCATCGCAGCCCCACAAAATAAAAATAATTTAAGAAGTAAAAGGAGCCATCTCCTTACTTACATTCTTCAACCCCACCTTCAGCCTGGTAAAATATTGTGTAATTTCTTATGAATCCATTTCGAGACATAAGTGGAATCAAATTCCATTCTAACAAAGCTCCATTTCTTTCTTTTTTTCTTGTTCGAACAGTAGGACCAATTGTAGGAGCTAAACAAAAAAAATATTTTATAAGAAAAAATAAATAAAACCAGCAAACAAACAGCATGGCTTAAAAGAGGCTTACATGTTGTGCACTTTGATTCACTATATAGGTCTCAAAACATTTACTTTTTAAAGAAACACACCTTGCTGTCTAGACAACATCCATGTGTAAAATATAGAACATAAAAGAAAACAAATAGGAAATCAGCAGCCAGGATTCAGCGACCTTATGAACCAGGATTGTTCATTTTCCCTTCTTAAATTGTCATAAAAATGTTCCTTTGAGTTAAAGGGACATGCAATTTAATAGTGAAGGGAAAATATAAACCAGCTATTTTCTGATCAGTCATAGAAGTTACAGTTTATTTCTGGAGGTTTGTTAATTACACATTAAGCTAGCAAGTTAGAGTAAAACATTTAATAAAATGCTGGTATATACTGTACAGGGCACTTGAATACTTACATCCTTGTTCCAGATATTCTTCAACTGAACGGCAAGCACCAGGAATTCCAAAATAAACCGGAAACACAGATATTTTGTAGCGCTTCAGAGGTTTAATATTGCCTAAGGAAAAACACATAAATTTAACTGTGATATTTCAAACGTTCACTTTTTATTCCCCATCACTAAGCCAGCAAATGAACTTGAAATCATGAAAGCAGGAATAACGTACCACACAGTGATGACCATTATTCACTAGTGACGTTAGTATTATCGCTATCACACCACTAGTGGACTGTAATATTAGGTCGGTGCTGGTTATTTGCAACTACAGAGCACAGAAAACAATTGATCACAGAATTATATATCTATATATCTGTACTTTAGGTAATGGTTATTGATTGAATCATTGAGTCCAACTTACCTTACCAACTTACAGGCTTACAGTACACAAAAACAAAAACATTTTCAAAGCTACAGAATATATTTATAATGCTCCACATTATGATTAAATGATGCAAATGGCTCTCACATTCATTGAAAATGTATTTTCTTTCAATATTTATTTAATACAATAAGATGATTAAGCCTTAAGCCTAATCCAACCACCACAAAAAAGACAAAAAGGATTCAAGTCAAGTAATAATACATTGATCTTGTTCCCATGACAAGTACTAACATACAGTCATTTTTGTGGTTGATTATTTACCTTTTAGGACTGTATTAATAGATAATGCTGATACACGCTGCCATTCAATGGATTCAGTGGAACATCCTCCCCCTTCCTCCATCATTGCACACCACTCAACAACATACTCCGATTCGCTCTTACGAGGGGCCTTCCACTCTACCCACAACTTGCCGTCCTGTGGAAATGCCTTCAAGTCTTCCACTGAAGGAAGCTCTGAAATAACAGTGAGAGTTAAATATAATAATGCTTAGAAAGTTTCACCACAATTGGATAAGCAGCTCCAGACAGAGAACAGGTCAACCACTAATAAGTGCCTCCACTATGGTATATCCCCGTCGCCAAAGCACCCCTGCAAGGTGACTATCATATCGGATGGAATGGTTTGTAAACATGAGATAAAAGACGTGTGAAAAAGTTATGCATTAGTCATGTCCAGAGATTAAAACAATATGGCTGTGAAATGGTTAATTTCTACTGGACACTACTTTTAATAAAACCTTATTGTGAGAATTCAAGAATACATATCTGTACCACCTATAAAAAGACAATATGGCTTAAGCTTTATAAATATTGTGGCACATACAACCCCAATATAGCAGCCTTCTTAGGTCAGAGGTCAAAGTAAAGGGTGCCACTAGAAGGAGTTTCCAGCAGAATTAGGTTTACAAAAAACATATTAGCTTCTCTCACAAGGATGATCTAGTTTGTATTTAAATACAATAATCTGTCACGTATCCGTCCGTCACATATTCGCCTTTGCTGTTTATCTGCCATGATCAACAACTTCAGCAATGTTAGTTTATTATTGAACAGTGAAGATTAGTTCAGATTAGTTCAAATCCTGTTCGACCTCCGTCTCGGGATTTACGGGAGCTCCCTAATAAAAGTTGAATCTCAAAACACTAATTGGGTGAACATAGTAATTGTTACAACTTTGTATAACGGTATTTAAAACAGGATTCATTCATCCACCTTTTTACATATCTGCCTTTACTCTGGTCCCAGAGCAGTCGGATATGCGATGGATTACTGTACATTCTGAAAAAAAAAAAAAAAACTCTTCACACATACCTTTTTGACTGCCTGCTGGAATAAACAACCTTGCACCAGGAGATTGTCCTTTTGAATTAAAGGCAGCGATAGTTATATGATAGCTTGCTCCTTCTGTTAATGTGTAGTCCACACTTGTCCCATTAACTGTGAAGCGTTTTGCTGCAGGATAGTGTCTCCCTTCAATCTGTACTTCATATCCCAATATCTTTCCGTTTGCAACAGAGGGATCTGGTTCCTGTAATTAAAGGCAAAATATGCTTAATTTAAAATCGCATTTATTCAACTTTTTTTAATTGGAAACTTTCTAGACCCAGATTAGAATCAAAATTAAAGAACTGATGAAGATTAGAATGTAAATATAAATAGTGATGTATTCAATGTTTATCTGAGTGTCTACTATCAATGACTATCCGAGTGCTTACTACCTATTATCAATGACTATCTGAGTGCCTACTATCGTTAGATAACTCTTGAAGGACTGTGATCGTGTAAACACAATCATACTGAAGTGAAAAAAAAAAATGCTCTTAATTTCTTTGACTTACTGTATCACTGTATGGGGGATAGATTCACTTTCACTGCCTGACTTGGTGTTTTTTTTTGTCACAGAGACAGACATTTCATTTTTAAGGGCGGAGACAGTTTACAGCAGCATGCAGAAACAAAACATTGCAGGAACTTGTTCAAAAACATTGTAAAAACACTGTAAATCTGATTATTGTATTTATAAATATTTATTTTGAGAAACATCCAATATTTGCCCAAACATCAATATTTTTCAACAAAACTTTCAGGAAGTATTGTAAGGTCCCTCAGGTCATAGAATAACATTTTTATACATGTATCTCTAAGCAGAAAACATAATAATAAAACATGCAGCTTAAAAAAACTAAAAAAGAAATACTGTGTTGGAAAAAAGAAAAAGAAAAAAGGATTTATCGTTTCTAAAGTCATTTTGACCTGTACAAGTACAAGAACTGAATTGCCAAGGTTGTCTACTAATAAGATTGTAGGCAGGATATATTTCTTCTTGGGCACCTCTACAATGGTTTGCTCCTCCTGTTAAAGTTATGTGGACAGTTCATAAGAATGCACAGTAGAATTACAGTCCTTTAGTATGAAGGGTTTCTCCTTGTTTTAATAAGAACAAAGCACCATATGATGCATTACCTTCCATATCAGTGTTACACGTCGATTTTTGTCAGAATCAGAAGGGCCAATAACTCTCCAGAGATCTGGTCTTCCAGAAGGTTCTTAAAAAGTAAAACGAAATAAAAAGATAACTGAAGTAAATACATTTAATACATTTCACTGGATTCCTCTTTGAATAATCAACTAAAGACACGCACATTTCTCTTGCGGATTTAAAATGCAAGTTCAAATTTCAAGCAATTGGTGGTGATAACAATTTTTTTTGGTTGAGCACGCTAAAACAAAACAAAAAAAAAACAGTATCAAAGGAAAAAAATATAAAATAAGAACAAGGAGAGTTGCTTACTGACTTCGGGTGTGGTTGCACTCTTTTCTTTACTCCAGTCACTCCAGTAGCCTAAACCATCTTCTTTGATGCACCGGACAGAAACTCTATACTCTGTATAGGGCTTAAGGTCTTGAAGTCTAAATGACTTAATGCTGCTTCCTGTTTCACTCAGTGGAACCTGTAAACAGTGTTTAGTGACTTAAGTAACTATTACGTGCCTTTTTATTTCAATAACTGCAACTTCTCTTAAAATGAATTAAAACTGGTATAATATTTACAAATAAATCAAGGCACTGCAACAAGCATGCAGCTCACAGTTTAAACTATTTTGGAATTTTTTTTTTTTTGACCTTTACTTTTGCACAACATAAATATCCCAAATGCGTAGATATTTTGTCAGTTTTTTTTTCTTCTTACCTTCGTCCACTCGGAACTGCTGGCGCTCCTGTAGCGAATGTTGTACTTCAGTTTAAAGAGAAGCGGATTTAAAGTGAGATTCCAGGACACCACCAACGAGTTGGGAAACTCCTTTTCAGAACTAATCTTTTCAATCTCTGGGGCACTAGGTTTCACTGTAAAAACAAATACAAATACAAATGTATGAATGTGCTCTATACAAATAAAGTATAGTAATAATAATAATAATAATATAATAATAATAATAATAATAATAATAATAATAATAATAATAATAATTTATTTCATCACAACATGCAATCATCATATGATATGGCTTCTAGGATTTGTATGCATGCCATTTTATTTGCAGTTATCAATATTTAAAAGAAGTATGAAAGAACATTGCAACGTTACTACAAGAATGTCAGGTTAGGTGGAACAATGTGTCAGCCATATTTGAGATTCACAAAAAAGAGCCAAGTGAACGAGGCAGGGGCAGGTATACTCCACTGAACACTTACCAATGTCTACTGGATCCAAATGAAGTTGTTCTGATGTGCTTTTTCCAAGTTGGTTCTCTGCTTCAACCCAGATCCTCATGTTGACAAAAACAGGCATGGTTGTCATTTTTAATTCGCCTTCGTCAATTCTGGATATATTTTCTGAGGTATTACTAATCCTATAAAAGGAAGATGAAGAAGACTTTGAATCAGATATTAAATACTATTAAAATTACAAGTGCCCAGGTCTGTCAATTAAGATTCACAACTTACAGTACTCCCCCTTTTATAAGGTGGCTCAGGTTATAAGGAAGTATGATCATGGCTCCCATTTGCCCCAAAATTCCATTCCACTACCACTTGTATTCTCGTTATAAGGTTGAACACAAATAGTATGGTCTCCTAACTATGGTTCCCACCTAAAGCATTATAAAGGGGCAGCACTGTGGTTACAATAGAGTTGAGGGATAGACAACTGCAGCAGATCCTTGCAGACCGTGACAATTCTGTGAAATAACAACAGTAGTAAAACAAGCTGAAGGGATACTCTGGAGGATTTAAAAAGAAGTGAGTAGTGCTTTGTGATGTGATTCTTGTTGTCTTTCAATTATATAGAGCAGGGGTTTCCAAACTGTGGTCCACGATGCAGTCCCAAGTGGGCTGCAGGAGCAAATGACAGATATTATATATATATATATATATATATATATATATATATATATATATATATATATATATATATATATATATATATATATATATATATATATATATATATATATATATATATATATATATATATATATATGTAATATACACACACGCACACAGTCTAACTTCACTATAACGAACCCCCCCCCCCCGGGACCTCTGCTTAAAGCGATCTACCCATCCATTTGAATACTAAGTTCTCGATGCCAAATGAAGAGACAAATTTTTCGGACTTTGCAGGTAAGACATATCACCCGACACTGGAATGTTTTTATCTCTGGCTGTTTTAATTCATCGATAAACTGCTTCATCAAGATCTTCATGAGTTGAGGTCCGAATTCGTTTTCACTGGGTCAGCGCTTCATCTTCAATTGCAGGAGACTTGATTTTTAAGGTTGGCCCACATGGTTGCAACAGTGCTCTTTACCAAGCCCAGTTATGTGCAGATTGTGGTTTGTGATTTTCTTTTAAGGTCCAGATCATCAATAATTTGAAGTTTTGTTTTCAGAGACAAAGACGATCTCTTCTTATCCGCCATCATCACACACTTTGCCTGGTTACAGGTTTAAAAATGTTTTTGTCATTTTTCCTAAAGAATGGCTAATAGTGGGCCTAATGTAGATGAACAGATGGGCCTCATGTAAAACAAGTTTGGGAACCCGATACACAGTATTATTTTCCTGCAGAAGTTAGCACAAGCGGTATAAGGCATTGTGGCAAAATGGCTAGTGGAGGGGAACAGGTATAGCGGTGATGCGATGCAGGAGTGACAGGCAGACAACAGTTTCCAGTGAAAAGGTGCTTTTATTTATAATCCAGGTCTGGTGACCGTTAAATAATAAATCCCCGGCTATACACAACAATGTGTAAAGCACGGGCATAGCAATAATAGGGCACAGTCCCGAACAAAACGAACACACGGTCACCAGTCCTGGGTGGGTGCCGACGTGCTTGTGGTGGGTGAAGACACTGTATTTTGTGACGGTTCTGTGCAGTGGTGATCCGGATTGTGCTGACCCTGGTCGACAGCTCCGGATAGGTGAGTTAACTGTCTGGTGGTGCAAAACGCAAACAATTAAACAAACACAACACGTAATTCTCTGTAACAACGAGAGCTCCTCTCTCGCTCCTTCTCTCTCCGAACATTTACCCAAACGAAGGAGAAGATCAGCGTTACCCTGGCCCCTATATGTAATCCCGCATGATATCGAGATAAACGGTTGCAGCTGCCTTATTACTTGCAGCTGCCTCTCGTTTACCTTTCAAATCAATACGGTCTTACAACAGAGTCGCGCTTCCCTCCAGGCTGACCCACTTCCCTGACCCGGAAACGAACTGTCAGGCCAGCCCTTCCAGATACTTCTCCTCCCGTTCTTTAGCGCCCTCACAGGTCGGGAGGAAGATTCATCACCAGAACTCATCTTTCCGTCACAGGCATGTTGGAAAACATGGATTGAGAATTGATTAGGAGTTTGCTACGCATGTGGACTGGCAGAGCTATACTGGTGTTTTTTTTTCTGAAAAGAGACTAATATTGCAGATAGCAGACTGTTTGGTTCAAATTGCAAGTACTGCTTACAATTGATAGAGACGTTGCGTCTACAAGTTTCTTGCCCAACAATGACTGCAAGCTAACGAGATAACAATGCTGTGGACTAGAAGGGAACAGGCTCTAAAGACTTCAGAGAGATCGAAAGAGATAATGCCACTGGCATCAAAGGGGGTCGCAAGGAGATAACAAAAGGCAGATGTATGGACCTTTTGTCTCCAGGAGTGTGAAGAATGCAGTGAGTTCAGAGGTTGTCACACTAGACTACACACACAGACACACACACATTAACACTCACACAATAAATTAAATTACCTTGACCATTGGTTAAGTGCCAGAGAAAGGGGAGGTGGACCATCTATACAGAAGGGTATTTAATGTCATGCAAACATTGTAATGTTGAGTATTGTGTTTGTCCTGTACCTGGGACCAGACTCCCTGCATATCTCAATAAACCTGGCAACTGATTGAAGAAAAGGACTCTGTGCATTTTCTTGAATCTACTTAATCACCACCATCTATTTTTTTAAGTTACTTCATTGGCGAGCCACCTGTGGACTGTTTCTTGATACATTTTTTTTTTTTCCAAATACCGGGGGGTTGATACTTGATTACGGAGAAACCTTTTTTGCAAGCCTGTATCCCATGAAGAGGACCAGGACAAAGCAGACAGAAGGAGACTGTTTCTACTTTCAGCTCAGACGGTGTGGAGAATCTTTGAATCAAGACTTCAGCTCGAACATATAACCACGTACATTGGTGAGTAGTTACTGGTTTTTTGTTTTATATGCAGTTTTTAGAATGTAGTGAGAATCAAGGGTAAAGTATGAAAGAGGACTTTTGACTACTTGATAATTCATGTACATTGAGGACACAATTAGTTAAGACTGCTTAATTAAAAGTGTATTGACTATTAGGACTTTGGGTATGAAAGAGGACCTCTGGAATCCTAAAAAAAGTCATGAGTAAATCGTGTAGTGTTATGACGTGCCAGTAGAGTTTATTGGACTAGTTACACGGACTTGTATTGCTCAACAGGTACGGGCATACTCGGATTTATGTTTTATGTTTGTTTTTGAGAAGATTTGTTACACTTGTTTTGTCTTTGTTTGTACTGTTTGGTTTATATGTCACGATAAGGGGGCAATAGGATAAGCCTCTTATTTAACTGTCCACATTAGGTGGTACAAATAAGGAACAATCAGACAGTAAGTTCCAGTTAAGCCCAATAGCACATACAAAAGTGTAAATTAAATGTGCAATAAACCAAAATAAAATTTTATGCTTCCTTAAGCATAGCTTTAAACACGGAACATTGGTAACAACAAGACAAAACTAAAAAGTGTGTTGTTTTTTTTTTGTTAGTTTTGTTTTGTTGGGAGTCTGATCAACTCCAAATATGTTAAAATATAATATTGACGGTCATCAAATGGATGACTGGAGAATATGGAACATAGGCTATGTTTTAAAACATGGCAAAAAGGGAAGCTATGTACAGAACAGTAATGTACATGTTCATGTAACAGATCAGGAGTGTGTGTCTCGTAAGAAGAAAAAGACAAAGGCAATTCAAGACTGGTAGCCCACAAAAAACTAAACAAAACAAAAAAAAAAACTGTAATGCTAAAGATTCTATATCAACTTTGAGGAATACATGTTGTAAAAATAAAATTAAAAGGTCACATTAAAATGTAATTAAGAAGTTGTTTATTAATGATTGTTTGAGTAATTCTGATTTTGCTCAAGCGTGGAGATAAAGTAACTTCTTAGTAAAATTACGTACTAAGAAATTGTTTATTAATGATTGTTTGAGTAATTCTGATTTTGCTTAAGCGTGGAGATAAAGTAACTTCTTAGTAAAACTACGTACTAAGAACCAGCATGAATACTTATTGTTGCCCCGATCATAAGAGGGTTTGATAAGGGAAAGAGACCCAGGTTAATGGATGAATTGTTTGACTGCAAAAGAATGGCCAACCTTTGGACTGAAACAGTAACACAAATATACAAAGGAACAATGAAAAAGTTTGTGTTGGATTATATTGATATACAAAGAGCTTTTTGTTTTTCTAAGGGTTAACTAGAAAAGAAAGTGCAGAGAGGGAGAGAGAGAGAGATAATGTAGAGATTGCTGCTACATTGACTGCTTGAAAAAACACTTAGGAAGAAAACAAATGTTTTTGGAGATCAATAAATCTGAAACTAATTAAGTAAATCAACCTTGAAATATTTTATTAAAAATATTTTCATGAAGCAAGTTAAGTGTTTGTTTGTTTGTTTGTGAATTTTATGTTTAAGACACGGGTGAATTTTATGAATCACCTATGAATACATATTTGAAACCACAGATCACATGAGAATGAAATAGGAATGTTGGCGCAAGGGATTTTACAGTGCAGTATAGGACTGTAGGCTTGGTGGATAGTGGTACTGGATAATCAGCAGTACTGATTTAGTGTTTAGAAACTTATTTTTCAAGAATTAACAGATTTATTTAGAAACTTATTTTTCAAGAATTAACAGATTTATTTGTAAATTCTTGAAAATGCATGGCGTGATATTAATCAAACTAACACGTTTTTGAAAAGGGTTTTATAACTTGATTTAAAAAAACAATAAAAACAGAGAAAGGAATCTGTTTGCTACAGGCAGATAAACTAACACAGAGAGACTAAATAACTTACCTAATAGGCTACTGTTTTATCAGCTGCAAGAGGGTGGGTTATTGAATTGAAAATTGAATAAGCCAATACCAATAACTTTTTTTTTTTTTTATTACAAATACAAGATATCACTGAGGGATAATGTATACTAAATGGACGAGCAACTAAGTGTAAAATCTTTGGTTGACATTAGGCTGTCTGTGTTAGTATACTGTCACCCTACAGGGTTTTCTTTGTCAATTATAAGCACAAATCAAAGTAGTGCACAATTAGCATAGGACTAAGCCCCCTACCTAAAGGGTTACAATTTCAAATTGGGGAACAAATGTTGCTTATGAAAAAAAAAAAATGGGGGATGGCTAGGGTGCCAATTGGGAAAGTTCCATATGAAACTATGGACAAACTTGTGCAAATCAATAAAGATTGTATAAAAGATATTAACTTGAAGTTTTTTTTCGATTCTGGGTGATGTGCTCAGAAATAGCTGTTTTGTGATAAGACAAAAATAAAAAGACTTTGCACTTAAACACCAGTAGAGATCTTGTAAATAAATAAGCTTACAAAGGCTTAAACAGATCACTGGATTTAAGAAGCGAGTATTATATTTCTCTGTTACAAACTGCTTTAATAGCCTATACATTCCCAGATGAAATAAAGAAAATTCAAGGAGAGAATAACCCCATTGAAGGTTTAAATGAAATCAGATGTTATCAAAAGAATTAATATTGCACTTGATTTTTCTTCTAGGTTTGGAAAATAAATAATTCTGATGGAGATTCAAGTATTGGGACACAGGTGGAGACAACAGTGAAACAACTGATTATACAGCAGGGGCTGTGAATGGGATGAGACCATTGAAAACTCCTGTGCTACTGAAGAATATTGTCAGCTATACTGGACATTCATTTTCAAAAGAACGTGACATTTGAATGATTCAGTGTTGTATATGTCTAAAATGAATGAAGGGAAATTCATGTTAACATTATTTGTAATAGGTTAGCAGTAGAAGTGTTGTGCAAAATGATTATATTTGTGGGGGTATTGTATAGAGAATATCACGAGATATAATTAAGGTTTTTTATAACTATGAGAAAAGAAACACTTACCTACTAATGTGTTACATATAGATAGTTAAGCATTCACACGCTATTTTAGTACTTGTTCAATGTATAGTGATCATTTTTAAGTCATAGTTTTAGTTTGTAATCAATCTTACGTGCATTTTAAGATTGAGATGGTCGAGCTAGAATATTGGATTCTAGAATGATGGAATTTTACATATGCAAGTTAAAAATAACAATGATTCACCTAAATTTGTAAGGTCAGAGCAACATACCAATATCCAGAATTGGCTTCAAAGGGAAATAGGTAGTACAATAAAAGATTACAAAGAGCGAATAGCTGAACGAATGTATGAAGGTAATGAGAAACGTAGGAAGAGGGGGCTTTTTGATAAAATAGCAGGCTGGTTTGGTGCAGGAAATTCTGTTGCAAACAGCTGGGATATTTATCAAATGTCAAGAGGGCAAACTTGGATAGCAAGTACTGTTGGAGAAGGAATGGAAAGATTGGGGAATGGACAAATGTATGTAAATCAAGGGATTAGACTCCAGGGTACAGCTATATATGAGCTAATGGATGGAACAGAGGGAGCCTTGCGCAATTTGACCAAAGCGATAGATTGTAGAATATTTGCGGGTGACCTTTTAAAAACAATGAAGGAAGAAATAATGGACATTAGGCTAGGAGTGGTACCTAGACATGCACAGGAGGAACTCAGGTTGAGGTTGGCAATGTTCCATCCTGATCAGACTGACCTCCTGGGAGCTAGTTTAGTGTGGCCAAAGGAGAACGGCAAGGAACCACCTGGTCATATAGGGTTCTATCTCTCAATACCATACATGGATCCTAATAACCAGTATAAAGACAGTTTGAAGATTAGACCGATAGGAGTACTACACAATGAGACAGTGATAGTTTGGGAAAAGGCTACATGGAAAGTTCAATGAGGGAACTGGAGTGGTGTGGTGCATGAAGCATGCTGTTATGAAACAAATAGTCATGTAGTTTGCCGGTGTCCTGCAATCACCGGAATCAATAGAAATATAAACACTGAATTAGAGGTACATCCACTAGAGGGGTGGAAAAAAGCAGTGCAGGCTGGGAAATATCAATGGTGTGTGTTGAGTAACCATACCAATTTTAAGTATGGAGATTTAACTTGTCAGACTTCTCCAGGATTTTGTTTTACTCCAACACATGCAGTTCAGATTGGAGATATATATATATATATATATATATATATATATATATATATATATATATATATATATATATATATATATATATATATATACCTGAACCTGAAGCAGAGGAGTTCCAAATTACAGCTTGGTGGGATGACACATATCTAGATTCATATTCGGTCATTTTTTCTCAAATGCACAAATTGGTTAAAATAGCCCTACAAAGAGCGGAAGAGAAGCTGCTCAAAGCGAAGGTCGAAGTTGATTTGGCACAATTAAAAGCCACTGTATTGAAACGATATGGATGGTTAGGGCAGGCCTTAGGGAACACTTTTTGGGATTATATTGTTTTAATAATACTGTTACTAGTAATAGTATTGATCCTGTGGAATAGCATTCAGTGTTTTTGGTGGAAAAAACAACAGCGACAGTTAGAAAGGACCATTGACAGATGGGAAACTGTAAACTTACTGGGAGCCACCATGAATAAGAAATAACACCTGTGTACAGTGATATTAACTGTATTTACTGTATTTTTCTATGTTTATTTTTCATTTTTTGTATTATTTGTATGTATCTTTGTTTTGTTTTTGCTCATAGCACACTTACATATAGAAACAGAGAAAGCAAGGTAGATACCTACACATAATGGAGAGACTTAGAATAAAGGAACATGCTTCACTATAATATATAATACAAACACGTTACTTGATGTGACTACTCAGAACCAGCGAAGAGGACATCTGAGGGCTCGGGATCACGTGAGCAACATGGTTGTAGCGGGTCACCCCCCTCCATCTTATATTCTAAAAGTAGGGTATGTTGGAAAACATGGATTGAGAATTGATTAGCAGTTTGCTACGCATGTGGACTGGCAGAGCTATACTGGTGTTTTTTTTTTTTCTGAAAAGAGACTAATATTGCAGATAGCAGACTGTTTGGTTCAAATTGCATGTACTGCTAACCATTGATAGAGACGTTGCGTCTACAAGTTTCTTGCCCAACAATGACTGCAAGCTAACGAGATAACAATGCTGTGGACTAGAAGGGAACAGGCTCTAAAGACTTCAGAGAGATCGAAAGAGATAATGCCACTGGCATCAAAGGGGGTCGCAAGGAGATAACAAAAGGCAGATGTATGGACCTTTTGTCTCCAGGAGTGTGAAGAATGCAGTGAGTTCAGAGGTTGTCACACTAGACTACACACACAGACACACACACATTAACACTCACACAATAAATTAAATTACCTTGACCATTGGTTAAGTGTCAGAGAAAGGGGAGGTGGACCATCTATACAGAAGGGTATTTAATGTCATGCAAACATTGTAATGTTGAGCATTCTGTTTGTCCTGTACCTGGGACCAGACTCCCTGCATATTTCAATAAACCTGGCAGCTGATTGAAGAAAAGGACTCTGTGCATTTTCTTGAATCTACTTACTCACCATCATTTTTGTAAGTTACTTCATGTACCAATAGTTGTAAAAAAAAAAAATAAATAAATAAAATAAAAAGATGTCTCAATCTTAAAATCTTTGGTGATGTAACAGGTTTGGCCTTAGATGTAGGCGTTTGAAGCATGTTGAGACATATTTAGATATTCCAAACTCCAAAGCAGTTTATTATGTAGGTTATTTTGCATTTAAAGAGACTGACTCGGATCCCGGTTAATCACACATAAACAGGGGAGCCTTTGTGTGGAAGAAAAAAATAAAATAAAATAAAAAATTACATCAAGGAGTTATAAAGTGTAGGAAACGCCGCGTAATTGTATGGTAGTCATAACAACTGGATTCGATAATAATATTTTTTGTAGTGAAGAAGAAGAAAAGAAAATCGCCAGGAATCGGATTAGGTCTAATAGACAGCTGAGGTAGACGATCGCTTTTTTAAATGTATTATTATTATTTATTTATTTATTTATTTATTTTATCAGTTTTTAATTTGTAGTTAATATTATCAGACAGACATATAGATGCTGTATCATATAGATAGGATAGATAGGTTTTCCTTTTTTTGCACTTGCTTTCAAATAGGACAAATGTCAGTGTCTTTAGTTTAACGCCTTGTGCAGATTCTACTTATTTTATTTGCTAGTCAAAAATTGAGAGCGTATGGCGTCGAGCAGATCATATACAAAAGAAGAGTTAAACGTTTTGAATACTTCGGTGTAAGAGACCTTGACATGGAATCTACTGTCATAATCACTTCCTTTCTTAAGTTTTTACATTCATTAGGGTTAACCGTAAAAACATGTTTTACAAAGAGCATGCGTTAGAGGCACTATGGACAGCGTTTTGGATCTGAGGCGATATTTTCAAGCTGGTTGTTTATTCCAACGTGTAAATAGGTATGTTCATTTCCTTGTGGTTTATTGGATAGTATTTACATGTCACTGTGTTATACATGGTCTAGACTGGCATTGAAGGCAGAAAAGTGGTGCTTGCTAGTCTAGTACAATAGTAGGCTATAGTATTAATTCAACAACGTTTACAAAACATACGAAAATGAATGTATTTTGATTGTTAAATACAGTGGAATACCTGCTAGTCATCTAAAGTTCCATTTGAATTAATTATGAATTTAACTAGAAAATGTGTTAAATAATAACTAGTATAAAGTGTAGATATCTTTGTAACTTTAAATTTCACTACTTTGTCGAATGTAGTAGTTTATAGTATAGCGTTTACAGGTCGCTGTGTTTATCTAAATGACACTATGAAGAGATAACTGGTTGAACTATATAAGCGGTTTAGACTGAAGTTAAAACAATGATTTAGAGAATGTTGATGGTACAGTACTGTTTGCAATCTCAAACGTTTACAATGAAAATGTTGCCTTAATTGAGATACTATATATTTGTAGATGTTGCTGATATCGCCCTGCATGTGGCACACGGGAAACTGGCGAGTGAAAATGACACACAATTGATCCACTAAGACGTTTTATTTTTTCACAAAGTATGTTTAAACAATACATGTGGAAGCTATGAAATTCCAAGAAAGTCTCTATCTTTCTCTCTCTCTCTCTCTCTCACAGTGCATGCTGGAAGTCTGTGGTGAGTGAGTGTAAGCGGGAGTGTCTGAGTTTGTGTACGGTTTTGCTGTGCATGAAATCTATATTTTCTCTTTGTTTCTTTGTTGTGTTTGTTTATCGTTAAAGTATTTGTTGTTTATTTAGTTGTTTTGTTTTCGGGCCATATGATTCTTTGCCTAGGATAAATGGGTTTAAGATTGTCACAGGAGCAGGTGTCAGTAGAGGACTGTGCTTTGGCCATAGGAAAGGAGGTATGTTACGAGAATATCATCTCTGCCTCGAGAATGAACAAGAGTATTGTGATGTTTTCAAAGACTGAAGCTCTTGTTAATGATATTGTGGAGACAGGGATTACTGTGAAAGGCAGTTTTCTGCCCGTGTTTCCCTTTGCCTCTCCGGTTGTTAAAGTAACCATTTCAAATGTGCCTCCTTTTTTAAAAAATGAACTACTGATTAATGAACTAAGCCGACATGGTAAAAGTACGTAGGGTCCCGCTCGGCTCCAGCAACCCGGAGTTAAAGCATGTCATGTCATTTCGTAGACAGGTTGTTATGATTCTTAATGATTTTGCTTCTTCGGATTATATGCGCTGCTTTAATTGCGGAGCGCAGGGACATATATGGAGGAACTGCGTGAAGGGGGAGACTGGAGCACGGATGACTGCAGTGAAAACCCCCGCTGTTAACGTACCAGTCAGTAATATGATGAATACAGATGAAGATCAGGAGGGGTTGAAAACACCAAAAACTAGGAAAAAGAAAAGAACGTTAAACTCATCTGAAAGTATGACAGGGCAAAAAAAAAAAAAAAAAAAAACGCTGGTCGACATAGATCAGCAAAGACCTAAACTGAATGGGGCTGCAGTGGATCTCGGCGCTGTTGTCGCAGGTTCCTGCCCAGGCTGAAGAGTCTGCCGGCATTGAAGCACAGTCTCCTCGGCCGGCGAGCTTGCAGGTCTCTCGCAAGCACTCTGTTGAGCTCCGCAGGTGGTGAGACAGACTGGGAAGGGGATTTTACTGATGATTCGCAAATTGATGATGGCAGAGTGTATAGCGCCCAAAGCATAAAAGTTTTTCTAACTGAAACTAAAGGTAAAAGAAAAATTGTCATTGAGTATCTACTTAATTGTCATTGAGTACTTAAAGCAGTTTGAATCGATGGGCAGGCTGATATTACAGAATGCAGGGTAGCGGGGTTTAGTGAAGCTGAATGTTACAGAAATGGTTGAGCACTGTATGCAGTGTTTTAAAGTAGGTACCAGGTTGAGTTTTTAAAATTCCCCCCTTTCATTGTTGTATTGTTGTCGTTTACTGTGTTTTTTTTCTTGTTTCTCTTTCCACTTCTGCTTTCATGAACGCTTTTGAAATAGGCAGCCTCAATGTAAATGACATTTGTGTTTTAAATAAAAGAGCAGCTGTCTAAGTTTATTGAACAGTAAAAAAATGAACTGTAAGTTTCTTACAAGAGACTCATTCTGATATTTCTAATGAAATTGAATGGAGGAAAGAATGGAATGGAGAAATTTGTTTTAGTCATGGGTCTAATTTAAGTTCAGGGGTAGCGATTTTATTTTTAAACCTGATTATTTCTAAGTAATTGATGTTTTTAGAGGCAGGATTTTAATGGTGGAGACCAATTTTAAAAATAACACTTATTTTTATTAATATATATGCTCCTAATAATGCTCAGGACAGGAGTGATATGTTTACTGTTCTTGATAAAATGCTGGCAGGCTGAGGGACACAAGAGATTGTGATTATTGGGGGTGGTTGGAATTGAACTGTGGATTATAAAGTAGATAGGAACAGTTTGGAGCCCAGTCCACAGTCAGCAAAACAGCTTCTTCACATTATTGAATCATACAATTTGGTTGATGTCTGGAGGAATGCAAGTGGTACTGCTAGACAGTATACCTGGTTAAAACCTGGCCCTAATCTAATTTCAGTGGTCAGGCTGGATAGCTTTTATACTTCCAAACATCATTTAAATTTGATTAAAGGCTATTTTATCTCCCCCAGTGGCCTGTCTGACCATTGACTCATTACATTGTCCTTATTCCTTCCTTCTGTAAAAATTGGCACTTTAATAATAGATTATTACAGGGTGGGTATTCTGGACTGAGTAGAGAAAAAGGAAATCACGTTTTAAATCCCTGAGGCAGCGGTGGGACATAGGCAAGATCCAAATAAAGATCTTTGTCAGCAGTACACTGAGAATGCTACAGGCAGCTTGAATGACTATGGAGAAGCTGGAGATGGAGATTCTGGGGCTTTATAAAGATCTGGAATCTCAATCAAATAGCAGGCTGTTAGAAGACCTGAAATATAAAAAACAGTCATTGGTTGACCTACTGGACATGAAGCTACAAGGAGCACTGGTCCGTGCCCAGTTCCAGGGTTTGACAGAGGTGGACAAGCAAACAAAGTTCTTCTTTGGGTTGGAGAAGAAAGCGGCGAAGAGCAGGGTGATTCACTGTTTGAAAACTCCCGCCGCTCAGGGGCTGGAGGAGCCAGTGGAGATCTGTAGGTTTGCTACAAGTTTTTATAAAAGCTTATTCACAGCAGAAGCTGAGAGAAATGCACAAGAGATTCAGCTGTTCCTGCATGATCTCCCACAGATTCCACAGGAGGCAAAATACCTGGAACCCTTGCTTACATATAAAGAGCTCACTGATGCAGTGCAGCAAATAAAAAACTGTAGAGCGCCGGGATCACCGTGGAGTTTTACAAAGAGTTCTGGGCCCTGCTGGGGCGACTGCTGTACATGGTGCTGCTGGAGAGCATCAAGAAGGGGTTGCTGCCTCTGAGCTGTCGACGGGTGGTGATCACCCTGCTCCCCAAGAAAGGAGAACTGAGCTACTTGAAGAACTGGAGACCAGTGTCCATCCTCTGTCTCGATTATAAGATCCTGTCGAAAGCCCTGGTGAACCATTTGAAGAATATTATGGAGTCAGCGATCCAGTCAGATCAAACTTATTGTGTTCCTGGAAGGTCAATTTTTGACAATATTTACTTAATTCGAGACCTTTTGGCAGCCTCCAAGCTTTTCGGCTTTAAATCTGGTCTGATTTCCTTGGATCAGGAGAAAGCTTTTGACCGGGTCGACCACCAGTATTTGTTTAAGGTGTTAGAGGCCTTAGGGGTTAGGTCGCGCGTCATAGAGTTTGTTCAGTTGTTGTACTGTGGCATCCCGATCCCTGCCAACCCTTCCCAGGCTGTCAAGGTCTCTGCCTATGCAGATGACCTGACAATGTTTGTGTCCAGTAGGCAGGATGTGGAGATTCTGTGTGACTGTCAATGTCAGTTTGAGAAAGTCTCCTCTGCTAAGATTAACTGGAATAAAAGTAGTGCCCATTTGGTGGGATCTTGGGGGTCTTCCTGGGCAAGGAGAAGGATGTCCAAAGAAAATGGGAGGGAACGATAGAGAAGGTGAGGGGCAGGTTACAAGCCTGGCACTGGCTCCTGCCACAGTTGTCATTCAGAGGAAAGGTTCTAGTAATTAATAATGTGGTAGCCTCCATACTGTGGCACAAATTAGCGTGTCTCGATCCCCCGCCCGTGCTTATTAATGAAATTCAGAACATGCTGCTGCAGTTCTTCTGGCATGGGATGCACTGGGTAAGGAAGGGGATTCTGTACCTGCCTGTACAGGAAGGGGGGCAGGGTCTCATTGACATCAGCAGCAGGATTGCAATGTTTCGTCTGCAGGTCGCCCAGAGGTTCCTCTTTTTTATTTATTTAGTATTCCTTTTTTTTATTATTTATTTAGTATTCCTGGGACATATTTTAGTGTTTGTGGAATGAGAAGCGCTTTCTTGTTTGTTAGGTTTTCTTTATCTGATTTGTTTATTGTCTTCATTATGTTAATAAAGGATTGTTAAAAGTCAAAGTCTCTCTCTCTCTCTCTGTCTCTTTCTCTCTCGGCTTGGCATTTGAAGAATTTTTTCATTCAATATAAACATTTACTTAAAGCTGTAACAGAATTGTAATATAACAAAACAACATGTATTTATATATGTAATGAATTTATAATTAATGTGCATTTTAGGATGTTTTACTTTGAGACCCAAACTAGCAAACTGCACATAATATATTAGATAAACATTTTTAACTTGAAAATCAATAATAATAATAATTAAAAAAAAAAAAAAACAAAAAAAAAAAACAATTCTGACCCGTCTAATTATGCCCAGGCAGATTTTTTTCAACCAGACACAATAATGGGAAATTCGAATAATACACAATAAAAGCTACGTACACTTACATATGTGCTGTGAAATGTAGCATATAACATACAATGTAATTTCTTTCCTTAAGAAATTAACCAGTGACAAACTTGATGCAATGATTATCTGTATGCGTAATAAAACACGTATTAAAGGTATTTTCCTCACCGTCATCAGCTTTTCAATGCCTTTCTTATCACTGTTTAATTAAAGTACTGTATTCACTTCTTAAAGATGCAGTGTGTAATTGTGAACAATGCAATGCGATAGGGGGGCAGCTGGCCTTTTAACTCCATTTTATATTTTTCAGCTACTGGAACAATGCAGCTTGTTTATATATATATTTGTATTCTAAAAATACAGTACCGAATACAAATATTTGTTTTCATTTCACATATATAAATTGTTATAATTGTTGTTGTTTATCTTTTTATTACTTTTTTTTTGTCCATAATTCAAACAGGCATTTTGCAAGCCAATGAGGATCTGGCAGTAATGGAAAGTAAACCAGGTACAGTAATTAAAGTGAGGATTTTCTAGTCACAGAACATTTTTGTTTTAGTAGGTTTTCTTATTTCTTCCAGTCTCTCCTTTGGAAAATACAATGGGTTGTGCTTCCCCATTATTATTATTATTATTTATTATTATTATTATTATTATTATTATTATTATTATTATTATTATTTATTTATTTATTTATTTATTTATTTATTTATTTATTTTATGCCCTTCCAGAAAGAGTCACAAACATCACCTGCACCTATTTTTTGAATTCTACAATCACTTGCAGATGGAATCCTGGAAATAATATACAAAATCGCCAAACAAAGTACTTCTTAATTTATTATCGGTAAGCAGCCACTTAGGTCCCATAAACAGAACCTTAGCAATGCTATCTACTACTGCAGAATGCCTATGGAACACCGGTACATGTGCTCTCAGGAGGCTATGTTAGATAACTGTGTCAGCTTGGTCCCGATCCAACCCTCCACAACAACACAACACTCAATACAAATTTCCCATTTTAATGTTTTGGATTTCTAACAAGGCTATCTGGGTTTTTCATTGCCTCCCAATTCTAAAGGCACAGGCAACAACACAGTGTTAAGCTGAGGGAACATGAAGCTTTGTGGCTTGGAACTTTGTTTCAGGGGACTAGGTTTCAGGTTACTGAATGGCACAACAGGGGAGACTTGGGGTTTAATAGAGCAAAGTTGCCTTAAACTAGGTCTCCAAGTCTTGTGGAACCAGGGTTCAAGCCACTGTTCCTGAAAATTGGATTAGGAGATATTGAAAATACATTGCTTTTTACCTTTTTTTTTTTTTTTTTTTTTTTTTTTTTTTTTACAGTAATGAGTTCTTCAGAAACCCTCTTGAAGACGACTGCTTTCCAAAGCCCATTTTTTTATCAAGGTACATTTTTACTGTACAATTAAATGTATTTCTCTATGAAATGAGTTTGTTTTTTACAACATGTGTTCACAACAGCAATTTTGAATATTTCTTTCCTCTTATTTTATATTTCAGAATAAGTTTGTATTATACTGCATTCAGTAGAAGCTAATCTGCATATTTTGCAACAAAGCTTTTCTTTATTATTATTTTCCATCAATTTGACATCCATTTCCAATTTAATTTGAATGCAGGAATAAAAAACAATCTTCAATGAGTGCTTGTATGTATCTTATGCTTTTTCTCTAACATTGAACAATTAAAATAATTTCAAGCAGATGTAAAAATCTGTTAAAAGATAATACTTGTGTGTGTACTATTAGTTGTACTTGTAATTTATTAAGTATTTATTGGCAACTATTAAATACATCTATTCATGAATGTGTTGATTTCAAAACAAGAAAAACTGTCCTCCCCTTACCTTTACAGTTGAGTACCAATCAATGGCAATTACCTTCAGCAATGAGTATTTTAAAGCCAATTGGAAGTCTCTTATCTGGGGCATTGACATTTTTACATTAATAAAAGGATTTATTTAATAGCTGCCGATAAATACTTCTTGAAGGCAATTAGGAGTAGGAGCTTCAGTATCAGCACACCCCTAGCCTTTACTGGAACTGAAATTGGTTACTTTTGACTTTTAAAGGAACAACCGATGAAGTACATGTTTTATTGTTGCTAGTACATTTAATCTCTGCAACGAGCATTGTTTGAAAGGGTTTGATTCTATCCACATACTTTGCATCTTAAAGAGAGTGTAGCTATCAAAATTCCATATATACTGCCTGTTTTGCGTTTCGATGTTATATCGATCTCAGGTGTCCAATTTTAAAAGAAAGTCATGTTATGGTAAACATGGATTTTTATATTAAAACATGATGCATGGATCTTCCCTTGGTTAAACACATCTCTGTTTGCATGCCATGCTTTTCAGTTAGTGTTGCACTTGGTCATTTCACCAAGAGGATATAATTGTCCCCACCTTTTTAACAGCTTCTTTCCTGTCATTAACTAATAACCAGATACTTAATGACTGCCATGATTTGACCCAGAAGACACTGCTGAGATGTAACAGATATCTTGATAATAAGGCATAGAAGCAGAGAACTTTCTTCAAACTAAAAGCAGTACTAGACATCACATTTAAAAACGAAAATAAAGACAAAAGCGTTTGCTGTAATGTGCTTCTTTCAAAACGGCAAGTTACAGACCTACAGTATATAGCTATATGGTAATACAAAACAGGTAAGATTTAGGGAATTTTTGTTAGTTTCTCCCATATAATTTCTCTGTTCTATGGTGCTGTTCAATCAAACTTTCAGACATATTATAGGAGGGAACCGTCTGATCACATCACACCATTAGCATATATACCATGCCTCTGGAATGGTTGCAATATCACTGCTGCTGTGTTTTCTGAAGTAAATTACCGTAAGTTACTAAACACACGTGAACATGTATGCCAGGCCATGTTTTTGTATTAGTATGCTCAATTTAAAACAAAGAGAGAGTGTAATTCGATTGCTTTTACAGTTTCACTGTTCTTTTTTCTTCTAGTGAAAGTGTTATATTTCCCTGTGGGCTGTCAAAGACGGAGTGTACTGTTGAATGCCTGGTGTTTGTTTATACTGTTATATGTTCAATATCTGTAAGAGCTGAGAACGCCATGGGTAAAGAAGATTCAGAAAAGTACCATCTTGACACAAGGCATGCAGGTAGCATAAAATGATTTCTCATTTGATTATGCTAACACATCTTTATATCATCTTTAAACACTCAACCATTAATAATGGCTAAAAAATAATATTAAGGTGGTTGTGGCACAAACAATACATTACAATAAAAAACATCCCTACAAATAACTGAAGCTTTGGTACTTTATTAATTACTGGTGGTAGATAGGTTAATTAAGCTGGGCATCAGCTTGGATACCTGCATTACAAAACAATAGAGCACTCTGATTGGGGCTGGGTTGCTTTAAGTGAATGTTTACAAATTGCACTGTAACTATAGTATGGCCTCATTATTCTGTATTCATTTGGTAATTATTTTAGTATTACAATGTAACTTCTTAGAAATCACTGCAATTCATATTGAATTAAAATCATCTGGATGTTAATTAGAAGGGATCCACACTGAATTATTTATTAATAGATACTTAAAATCTAAAAAGTAGTTTATACAAGATTCTATTAACCAGGAGCTTTAATGAAATGTAGCTAATTAAATACTCTGAATTTCAGTACAATTATCTACTCCGGTAATTACAAGAATCATTGCGGCAAAGACTTCATTGAATTTGACTTGGAAGGAACAAGATGATTTTCCATTTTCTGTAACATGTATACTCCGATACAAAAAGGTTACCGCGAGCCGGTGGATTCAGGTATTTACATTTTCATGTCATTATTATTATTTTTTGGCTTATTTTTTGACATATGCATTTTTTTTGTTTGTCTTTGTAATGTTTGTGATCCTGGTTTAATTACAGTCAGTGTCAAAATGTAAATATCGCTTCCGGAAATGCCTGGTTTTGAATTCGTTGTGTTTGTAAGCATGTAACTTGTTGCTGCTTGTATCCCTATGTTCTCTGAAAAAAAAATCAGTCAATCAATATGATTATTATAAATAGACTAGCATGGGAATAAGAATTTAGAACAAACACATGCAAACTCACGAAGTTCGTGCTTCGGTGTCGACTGCATGCTTGAGAACACAGTGGTTACAGGCTGGTTTGCCAAGTTTGAGTTCAGGTGACATTTTCAACTCGCTTCTGTGCTAGTTTTACATTGGATCAGGTTTGAGCGACAGAGTTGAACGATCAGAAAAAATTCCCAAAGAGCAAAGCCTGCTCAAAGAAAGGTAGAGGCAGCCATTCAGAACATGTATAATCCTACTGGTAGAATAACAGCATGGTAATGGTTAAAACAAACACACAAAGCAAATGCTTTAATAGTTTTGATTTTAATGACAGGTTGAGAACATACAAATGGAAAAGGAACAAAAAGAAATAGGTTTTCACATTGGAGGTTTGGAGCCATTCAGCAACTACAGTGCTTCTGTTTCCTGTATTAAAAAAGAGAATACAATCTACTGGTCTGAATGGAGCGCTGATGGATACGGTCAAACTTTGGAAGACAGTAGGTATATTTAGTAAAGTAATAGGGTTTTTAGATAGAAGACATTACAATGGCTGTACTGATAATATCCTACAATTTGTGATTAGTCCAGGCATCTGGCATGCTGTGAGCAGTTTTATTTATTTTATGACGGCTAGGCATTCCTTCTCGATTACAGCATCCTGGTCTGTCTCTCACGCAAGCAGCTTCCTGCTAATGTACAATACCAAATGCTCCACGCCCACTATCTCCTGGGAGGTATCCCTAGTCCTATGTCAGAGGCATCAGTCTGTGCAGCATAAAATGTGTGAGTCGTGCTCAATTTATGCATTCATTTATTTCAGTTTTAGGGCCAATTTAAAAACCTGTCCTGTCTCAAATGTGCACAGTATGCCTCTTTGCATTTTAGAAACTTTCCTTTTTAATTAGGGGGTTTGAATTTTAGGAAAAAAAGGCACGTAAAAGTAAATGTGTATAATGAGGGAGGCTACCCTTAGGCAGCTGGCAAGAAGGATTTAAGTCCATAGCATTTGTTTCTCTCCATTTATATAGTAAACGGAAATCATGAAATTAGCCAAATACTGTGCTTTTTTTCAATATTTTTAAGAAATAAAAATACATTTTTCATAAGTATTTGTATTTCATACAAATAAAAAAAAAAATCACATTAAACTGTACAGCTCTGCTGTGTGTCTGCGTGTAATATTCGCCATGCACACAGTGCTGTGCAGTGATTATGTCATGTGACTACAGTATATGCAATCTAGGGGGGTGGGAAATTAAAATATTACACACTGTAAACAAGAAAATGGATGTCTCTAAAAAGGCAAAAAATGTGTCTGCAGCAGATCGTGTAAAGCAGTGTCCAGCAGGAGTTTTACCCAGCGATGGAGGTAAGCTCTTCGTTAGCAACATTACTGTAGATCTCTACCGGAAATCTGTTGACAAGCAGATTTAGATTCGAGTATTCACTGAAAGAGAAAGGCAGAAATCCAGAGCAGTACTTCAGTTGCTTTACTTGTAAAGAAACAAAAATCGGTTCCAAATGTCCACTGAAAACTGTGAAGCACAAAACATACTACATTTTGACCTGACAGAGGCGTTTGTTTGCACAAATATCCCTCTTGAAAAATTGGGCAACTAAAAAGTTACGTAAATTCTTCAGACTGTAGAAAATGGTGGAGCGATTCCTTCATCAGCCCAGCTCAGACATGAATACTTACCTAAAGCTGCCGAGTAGTATCACAAGCAGGAGATTATGGAATTGGTAAAACAGTCTGTTTGCTTGTCAGTGGTCACTGACGAGTCGACTGATGGCCAAGATCAGTATGGGTTACACATTGCATCTGACGTAGATCTGAAAGCTTTCCACACTTTACCTACAGGCTGTTTAATTACAACACCGTTTCACAAGCTATTGTGCATAGGCCCCCCAAAATATGGGTTAGCGTAGGGCCCCCTCGTCCCTTAATCCAGCCCTGGATCTAGAAAATGTAGCCTTTGCCCTGCGGCGCCATCTAGGTTGGCTACAGCAAAGTAGATGTTAGTGGTTTGGTGAAGTAGTCATCAGGGTCCTGACCTTGAGAACGGAATGTAATTACAATGGAACCCCTGTATAGTGTATGCAATGTAAATATAATTTGAAACCGTTATAAACAATACAAGACGATTAATTATTCCTATTTTTGCCACCAGGGCCTTCAAAAGCAGTGGATCTCTGGCGGAGCACGGAGGATCATGACTTCCCAGGAAAAATCTCTCTCATATGGAAGGTAATTCAGAGCTGTTTTCTCTCTAGTTAAGGATTCCCGTGAGGGGAGCTTATATGTTTTTGCCAGCAACCGCTGACATTGCTGCTACTTTAGCTGTTCATATAATATTTCAAATGGGCATCTCATCCCATAAAATTGAATGGAAAGACAAACCGCAAACCATATGGTTTAAAGACAAACATCTTAGCATTCAACTAAAGAGCAAGCTCTTTGACTTTAACACTGGCTGTATACTCAGAACTCAACTGTATTATTTAATTCTGTGTCTAGTTTGATCATCGGTATCGTACCAGAAAAATTAACCCTTTCATGACAGTTATTTTACAGTTACTGCTGCCGCAATGTCAGTCTTATATCTCAAACTGTTTATTTTTTTTAAGTTTATTTTATTACAGGTGGTGTCCAGTAAAACAAACAAACGTAAAAAACCCCATTTTACTACCACATTATTTTACCCTCATACCAGTACTGTACAGAATAGGCACAGCATCTCACTTGGACTGATTCTTATGAACACCCTACCGGTAGAGAATGATGCAGAGGGGTTGTATGAGTACCTACTATTTGTATGAGTACTTACTGTTTAAGATAACTGAGTGTTCCTATGTTTGCCTGCAGCCTTTAAGTGTTTCTGACTCTCATGGAATTATACTTGGATACAAAGTATATAGAAGAAATCAGCCTTGGATAAACACCACTGATGTTAAGATATCATTCCTCCGGACCACAGAAGCTTGTGAGGTTACTGTGTTCGCTTATAACTCAGCTGGGGACTCTCCTGGAGCCACGCTGAGAATCCCTGCAATTTCCAAACAGGGTAAGCCAGTCTTTCACATCAATTTAGCTTAAAACAAGCTGCAATATTTTAAAAACGATTCAAGTGAATTAACAAACCCCCTTAGCGTGTTGGTTGCGTGGTGTTGCTTGCTGATGGTGACGATCTTCTCTGTTGACTAGTGTGATGTGACGGTTGTTCATGATCAATCATTTATTCTAACAATATACAGTATATTTTGGTTGACTTCATTACATTGACTGGTAAAATCATTCATGCATTTCATTTTTAGATGTTCTACCAGCAGTACCAGTGGTACAAGCTTCTCCTAAAGACAATCAGCTATGGGTTGAGTGGAAAGCTCCTCCATCGGCAGTAAGTGGATACGTGATTGACTGGTGTGTGGGTACAGAGGCCGTTTGTGAGAGAGACTGGCAGCATGTTAACAACACCACCCTTACAACTTATTTAAAAGGTAAGCTACCCTAGACTACTAGAATGAGAACATTATAGTCATAGGGCTTGGTTTTAATCACAACTACTGGTGAAAACCAGTGATATCAAATTCATGTAAACTGTGTTATTCAGATTAAAATAGACTGTAGTACTCAAGTTAATTGGTTACTTTATTATTTTATTATCTACAGTACCTGTAACATAATGGATAATGCAAACCCAGCTGTATGAAGCACTGAATTGACGAGGAATGCACTCTGATCAAAAGGAATTTAACAGACGCTTGATCTATGGAAAAATGTTGTAAACAAAGTCTGAGCAACCATGAATAATATGTCTTAAGTATGACAGTGAGGTTTAGTGGCAAATCAAATACTGGGTCTGGAACATCCAGTAAGAAAGTTACGTATGTTTTGGGAAGTACGCAGTAGAAATATAATAGACTTCCCAGGTATTCATCCATGGTATTTCGTAAAAAGTCAAAACACACTGACCGTGCATTCTTGCACACTTAGAAACAAAACGGCTTCACGTCAATGCTAATGTTTTCACCTACGATGGCTTCGTAAGACCCACTTGAAGTTCTCTTTCAGGGTAAAATACATTTATTTAAGTCTTTTGGATAAACATTGCATACATTGAGAAAGGGCCTACATTATTATAAATTCATGCAATTAACAGAGCAAATGTGGCAAACTGTGTATCTGGATAGCATACACACATTGTTAGCAAACTGTTAATTGTGAGGTTTTTAATCTCATAATACTTGTCGGGGATCAAGTGAAAAGCGGCGAATCATTCTGGCCAATCACATCGTTTTCACACGGCTAACCTAAGCAGTGGATGTTTACAAGCTACTGAAGTCCTGGAGTCCAGTCTGTCTAGTTTCTGCCTTGCCTCTCCTGTTATGATTTCCCCTCCCAGCCTGTGGCAATGCAAAGGCCAATCAGTACTCATTAATCTGCCCTCAGCCAAGAACAGCAACTTGCCGTGACTAGGTTTGAAGAAGCAAGCTCCTAATAACATGACTCATCTACACTTTATATGGCAGTGCCTTTAGAGTGAATACTTGCATGTCTACATTTAGATCCTTCTTATAATGAAGTGAAATGCACTCATATCATCTGTGTTGCTTTCACAGGTAATATTGAGCCACTGAAATGTTACAACATCTCCGTCTACCCTGTTTATGAGCAAGGTGCTGGAACTCCTACATCAACTGAGGCCTACCTTAGGGAAGGAGGTAATGACACAATATTATGATTTGAAAGAATGTCATTTAAGAAAGCATTGCACACTCTACCAAATCCCAGTTGTAAAGGACACACCTGTAATTGTCTATGAATGCCTTTAAATACTCGCCCTTTCTTTCTGCTGCTTCTTCTACTGCTATTTGGTTTGACAGCCAGCAATTGCGGTAAGATAGGAAAGAGAGACCATTGTTTCCACTTAATTGGTCAAGGCATTTTTAATTTACTGACCACAGCCTTCAATTCAGTTGTCTTGGCTTTTTCTACACAACAGTTTTTAATAAAAATATGAAACTTACAATAGTTTTTTTCTTTTATTATTACTATTATTATTTTATTATTATTATTTTATTATTATTATTATTATTATTAGCACCAGGAAAAATTCATACACCAGATGTATTGGATATTAAGACCACAGAGGCTACTATCAAGTGGAAAGAGATTCCAAAGGACCAAAGAAATGGTTTCATCGTTAACTACACCATTGTTTTCCTCAATGAAGAACAACACTGTAAGCACAACATATACTTTTGATAGTTCAAAACTGTATGTTCACCAATTTTGCTAAGTTTTTACTCTCCTTTAAATTACCTCTGATCGGTGTTTTACTTAAAAGTCAATGTGACTTCACCCCCTTACCTTACATTTGCCGTGTACTTTCTCAGTTATCTCTTTCTTATCTTTCTACCGTATGAGTGTTGGCCCATTGTGGCCTAAATGTTTCCCCCTGGACTGATAAGGGTCGAACACTGTAACATCACCAAAATTAGAACCTTTAATTTTCTTACTATTACCAAGTACTCTTCGTATTTGCCTATATGCAGTGCTGTAGTCAGGCAGAACTGTTCCTTTGTCTCAGGAAGAATTTGATTTATGTTACAGGGTTCATTCCATAATATTCAGTCTTTGTTATTTTCAGCCTGAATAAGAAAAGTGTGCTCGTTTTAAATGGTATTTGTTATTGTGGCACAGTTGTGTTGTGTAATATTGTGGTTTCTGTGTGTAATGCCCCGGAACGCCTCTCTGTGATGGGCATACAGTTTCAAGTGTCTGAGGGAGAACACCCTGTTTTCTTGAGAGTGTATTGAGGTGTCAGGTCTGCTGGTCAGTAGAAGAAGAACCCAGTCTGGATGTTTACAGTGTGCTTGAGTGCTTAATCAATGTCCACACCTACAAAACTTCTTCAAGGTTTAATTGCATGTTGTAACTGTCGCAATCTATTGCTTTTACATCTCTCTTTGTTTCCTAGTTAAGACTGTCAACTCAAATGTGCTGGAGTGCACACTGCAGTCTCTGCAGCCCAGCACACAGTACAGAGTTTACTTAAAAGCCAGCACCAAGGCGGGAAGTATTAAAAGCAGTGATGTGATCTTCACTACTTCAGTGTGTAAGAAACCTGTATTTTGGGTTGGAAGCTACATTTTTTTTAAAACTTAAATTGATCTTCAAAATAATGTTAAAAAAAAGTAAATCGGTACATGTGGAATGTAATTTAAGAGAGTGGCTATAGATATAATTTACAATACACCTATAAAGCTATTTGTACATTAGTAAATGCTAACATTACCATACACCCATAAGCATTTATACTTAGTAAATGCTACATTAAACTCGGTGTCTAGTGCATTATTGGTACTGACTGACATTGTACTGTACGTTATTATTGCAGTGTTCATATTTTTTATATCAAGTTCTATAGTGTGTCAAATAGAGATCAAAATGCCCTAATCTAGAAAACTTTTTTTGAGAACCATTCTGTAAGTGTTAATCTTCCTGTTTCAATGTAGCCTCAGCGAAACAGATATGCAAAAATGCACTAGAATCCATCAACTTGTACATGTACTAAAGGAAGTTAGGCTTAAAACATGAAAGGATCGGCTTAATTTAACTGTTATT